>NW_007410022.1:0-644 GCF_000475195.1 Diaphorina citri
GAAAAGTTTTGAAAGAAAGCGGCAACTTTGTGTTCTAGTTCCTAATGATCTCTAATTTTGTGTTCTAATTCCCAAGATTTCTGAATTTGTGTTCAATATGCTCCTTCTAATACAATTTGAGATTTTCCGTGAGAAAATTCTCCGTTCAGCAAATAGGAAATTGAAATTTTATTTTTATATCTTTCCCCTAAGAATCTTCTTAATCTTTCAGTTTATTTTGTCAGGTTTAAATCCTTTTGTTTGAATAGCGTCTTTTGACTCTTTTGTCTCCAAAAGGGCGGATCGAATAGACGATTTTTCATTCTCTTACTTTTTACCAACTTTACAAATTATTTCTTCAATGTTGAGCAACAGACGATTTTTCATTCTCTTACTTTTTACCAACTTTACAAATTATTTCTTCAATGTTGAGCCCACCCATCCTTGGTTCTTAGACCGTTTCATTTATTTTACTTAAATTAAATGCTTGTCTTCTAATTATTTTCTTTTCAATGTTTGTAATTTCTTTTAGAACCCGACACCAGCCGTGTTGATCAGTTCGAAATCTATAAAACAAAATTAATTTTCCATTCCAATTTCCAAACAAAATATTTGGAAACTTTTAGTTAAATGATAGGTAAAAGGAATCTATGAATTGAGAGAGT
>NW_007410023.1:0-644 GCF_000475195.1 Diaphorina citri
GAAGGAGTCAGACCTAGCCCAGAAAAGATAAAATGTATAGAAAAATTTCCAATCCCAAAAACGGTTACCCAAATCAAAAGTTTCCTAGGCTTAGTAGGATACTATAGAAAGTACATCAAAGACTTCGCAAAGATCGCAAAGCCGCTCCACGCTTGTCTTAAGAAAGATGCCACCATAAACATTAAAGATCTAGCCTACAACGAAGCGTTTCATTCTCTAAAATCGGCGTTAATGAATGAACCCATTCTAACGTACCCAGATTTCACAAAGACATTCACTCTGACGACAGATGCTTCAAATTTTGCTCTAGGAGCAGTACTATCTCAAAATGATCACCCCATAGCCTATGCTTCAAGAACCCTTAATGACCACGAAAAGAATTATTCAACCATAGAAAAGGAACTTCTAGCTATAGTTTGGGCAACCAAACATTTTCGTCCCTACCTTTTCGGTCAAAAATTTAAAATCATAACCGATCATCGACCATTAACCTGGCTTTTCAATCTAAAGGAGCCAAACTCAAAATTAGTCCGCTGGAGACTCAAATTAGAAGAATACGATTATGAAATAGAATACAAGCCGGGCAAACAAAACTCAAATGCCGACGCATTGTCGAGAATCGAAATCCATAATAACGAGGCAGA
>NW_007410024.1:0-644 GCF_000475195.1 Diaphorina citri
ATTATCGTCAGACATACCATAACAAAAGCTGCTCTGATATACAGGGTACTGGGTTCGAATCCGATAATTTAGATGTTAGGGATTTTTTTTACTCTTTTGGGGTTGGCCTTTATTATGATGCTAAATAGTCAAATGACTTTCATTTAGGTACATGAGACCTTTAATGAGTCTAGCCTAGTAGGACAAGTTTGTGGACCAATACCGGCAATACCTATTTGCACTATGAGCTGATTGAAGAGTACACGTGTTAAATTTTAAAAAAAATTTTAGCAAAATTTTTATTTACCTCTGTAGTTTAAATTCACTGCTTAGAACAACTGATTAAAGTACCTTTACCTATATGAGAAAATGAGTATCATACCCTGTTATTACTAATACGCTGATACCTAAAAACATAATATGTAAGTCATTGTTGCACTGTTACTAGGACATTCGACTGTCATTTTACGTAAATTTAGAAACATAGGTACTTGGGTATTTGTTTTGCTGTTACGTCATAGGGACCCTGTAATTACTATCTTACAGTACTAAGAGTGAAACTGCACATAAGAAAGTTTGCATGTTAGCACGCCATACGCCATTTTCTCCCTCCTCTCTTCTTCTCCTTCCTCCTTCCCCTTTTCTACTCCTCCTCCTCTTCTATC
>NW_007410025.1:0-644 GCF_000475195.1 Diaphorina citri
TTAGTCTCAATATTTTTTTTAATTTTTATAGTTTTTTCTGAGATAATAAAAAAAAAATCATGAGAATCACCAATTGTAGAGTACGCACTAGCCTTTGATCTGAGTATTACCAACACCTTCTTTGAAAAGAGGGATGAACACTTAATCACATATAAAAGTGGTCCCCATAAAAGCCAAATTGACTACATCATGTGCCGGCGAAACCACCTTAGAGAAGTAAAGAATGCAAAAGTAATAAATGGGGATGGAGTAGCAGCCCAACGCAGACTACTGGTTATGGACATAGAGATGGAAGTAAAGAAGACAACAAGTGGAAAAATCCAAAGAGAACAAAAGATAAAGTGGTGGATGTTAAAAGATGTTGAGAGAAGACGAGAGTTCAAACAGAAAGTTCTAGAAGAAATAGTTCAGAAGGAGAATGTACAAGAGTGGTGGGATGTGAACAGTAATATCATCAGAAGGATTGGAAGTAATGTTCTGGGAAAAACAACAGGAAAGGGAGCACCTCAAAAGAAAGAGACATGGTGGTGGAATGAAGCTGTACAGAAGATAGTGAAGGAAAAGAAAAATGCAAAGAAGAAGTATGATAAGACTGGAAGACAAGAAGACAAAGAAGCATATAAGATCTTAAACAAAGAAGCAAA
>NW_007410026.1:0-644 GCF_000475195.1 Diaphorina citri
ATAACTTACAAAATATATAAAAATCTTTGGAATAGGTATTCTTTTTACAACTACCTTAAGTTATACCTTTACCTCACTTATTATTACCTTAAAACTAACCTAAAGTCCTTCAAACCCTTCTGAGTCCTTGAGCCCATTCCCAAAAGAACAGGTCACAGGTGTCACTTTTCGCTCAGAAATAAATGGACTGTTGATCCATTTTAGCTACATGATTAGTCCTCTCAGTAAAAGGCTCCAAATATTACTCACGTTTTAAAAGATCTATCCTAAACACCCTGAAGTCTAATCTTAAAACTAAGATAAAATTAAGACTACAACATCTAAAGCAAGATACATACTGTACTGAGGTGTACTATGACGTATCCTGAACGGGAACTTTGGTAAAATATCCAAATCCTAAACTAGTGGGTATCCTACATTTAAAGCTTTTAACCAAAACTACTAAAGTCAATGTAATCCTTATCACTATTAGAACTAATAGTACCTACTAACACAACCTAATCGACGCGTACTTTAAAGTCTTACAATCTAATCACTAGACATAATTACAAACATGTAAAATAAAGTACCTAAGACAAGTTCTAATTCTTACCTTATTACTAAATTCATAAGATTGAATGTAAAATATTACAGCCTTTTAAATT
>NW_007410027.1:0-644 GCF_000475195.1 Diaphorina citri
AAATTTCGCGTCAGAGATTTGAACTGTGTGAATCACGTGACGTAACATTAAACCCGAGTAGATGCTGCCAAGTATCTCCAAATAAACAGGGTGGAAGAGATGTTAGCTATCATCACGTCACGTGAATTCATGGGGAGTCAGGAAGATGTACGAGTACTTCAAAATTTTCCCATAATATTGTAGTCGTTCTGGACAGCCACACTATACTATCACATCCCGTGACGTGATGGTAGTATGTTTCTACGTTTAGCGTGAACACAATATTCTTTAGGATTATTATTCCAGGAAGGACTTTAGATAAAACTCCGCATTTTTCAGTCTTTGAGCAGAAAAATCGCCATTTATCAATATTGAATACTGATGTTTACTTGGAAAGAGATGAGTGCAAGGTTCGGCGTAAAAAGTCTTTCTTGATATATGTACGTTCCTCTAAAATGACTTTGGGAATGTTTCTAAAATGGGTGGGAAACTGACAACAATGCAGAGCGAAAGAATTTTTTCATGATATAAACCTAGAGTGAGTAAGTAAGTATCAATATCAACATTATCAATTTATGTATCTACCGACTTTGGGAAATACCTACACAGAAAGACAACAGTATTAGGTCAGGAACAATATAGACTATCCAATTCCAGAATATACA
>NW_007410028.1:0-644 GCF_000475195.1 Diaphorina citri
AACTATTACAATATACGCGTATTTTCTGCGTTAGAGTAGGCATTTAGCAATCTCATGTCAATATTTGGCAGTTATCAAGGTTTGCTAATGACCTATGACGTTTAGCCGCATGAAAATGTATTATTTATATCATTCTAAAGAAATGATATAAATAATACATTTTCATATTAATCTTAATATTTGGAATCGTTGCGAACGAATTTAATATTAGTGGATGTGTCTTTTACACCACTATTAGCAGGTGAATACCAATTCATGAAATCCCTCAAGATCTATTTGAATTCAATAGAAATTGTGTGCTTTCTAGGTTCCTTGCTAGTCAATACTTTCGCCTTCCATTTGAAAGGTATCAATTCGATTCTCACCTCGGGTTAAACTGATAAGTCATAGGTTTGGCGCGGACTTCTAATATTAAATTTAAGATTATTAGATGTACGTTAGTAAATAAGTATAACGCATAGGACTGTGAACCGCCTGAAAACTACACCTACTAATAATTGGACATTTCCTAGCGAGAAATTAGTGGAGCTTAATAATAAGCGACCATTTTCTGCCTTACTGTTGACATGTACCTGTTATATCAAGCGCGTTTTTTCTGCGTTCCAGTAGGTACATAGCTATTAAGCTGCTCATACAGGGGGGAG
>NW_007410029.1:0-644 GCF_000475195.1 Diaphorina citri
TATCTAGTAAGAAGACAAAGTAGGTACCTAGATATCTGAGAATATAAGTACTTATGTGATATTGGATTGTATGGCACTTTCATAGCTTGGCATGAGTCATACGACTCGTGTGGCATGATTTGGGAATGAGATAATACGAGTATCTACCATGACTTATCATGAGCACAAGTTACTCATTAGACTGGAATCTAGAGAAAAAGAAAAATATGGTTATACAACTTGCTGTTTTTTTTTTTTTTTTTTTTTTTTTTTTTTTTTAATTTGGGAAATAAAAAATTTTTTAACTCCTTCATCTTGTTGTTTTTTTTTTTTTTTTTTTTTTTTTTTTTTTTTAGAACTTAGGTAATTAAAAAGTCTTGCAACTCGATCATGCTGAAGAGGTCTACCTACTATTGAAGTACTTACTTTATGAGTCCATGAGGTAGGTATGGCACCTATCAAGGTATAATGTTCTACATTTTTTTATGAACCAATTTTTACTTTCTATTACCCACAATAAGTACCTAGAGCAAAGCTGTACTGTATATTTGTAACAAAAGAAGAAGTACTTAGGAAGGTACTTACCAAAGTTACATTAGTATCTTGTTGGGGAGGGAAAGAGTGAGATACAGGGGGAGAGTTTTTTTTATTGTTATTTTTATTTT
>NW_007410030.1:0-644 GCF_000475195.1 Diaphorina citri
CAGTTAACTCCGGTTAGCTCATATGTGATAGTTTGTAAAATTTGGATGTATCAAGAAAAGTTCATTCTTCCATAATACAAACGCAACGTTGGGAACGAATGACTTAAGCTAGTGATGTATAAAATAGAAGCATTAGAGTCAACAAAGAGGGAGGAAAAAAAGTCAAAGTAAATCTTTCATTTCAAGCCACAATATTTAAAGATAGGTACGTACATTATTATAGAAGGAAAATGAAACAAAAGTAATGAAGAAGGGAGAAGATTACAGAAAACATCCATTCTCCTTTCTTTCCTCTAAGCCTAATATTTACCCCCTCTACTATCTTTTCCTCTTTCTCTCTTCCTCCACCGTCAGTTCATTGTTTCTGCAAGGGACGCTAGAATTGACATGTTCGATGTTAGTGGCCGTCAGGTTCTGTGTAATATAGGAGATTGTCAGATGACAGAAGGAAATGAAGGAATATCCACACAATGTTCAAATCCCTTCAGATGTAAATCGCCTTTCTCACTACATGGAACTTCCTCGTTTAGAACATGTTACATCCCTAATTTCAAGATTTAAATGCTACTAAGATCGGTGCTCACGGGAAACCGATACTATTATTGTTCTAGGCTCATGTGAACTAGTCAATGAAGTCACTTCCT
>NW_007410031.1:0-644 GCF_000475195.1 Diaphorina citri
GGTCTAAACGTTCGCCTGGTAATCAGGAGGGCGTGGGTTCAATCTCAGCATTCCCAGCCTAGATCAATCTTGTATAATATCCTCAATATGGTTTTGGAATTTGACCACAGTGATAGCAGATATAGTAGTAGCCCACTACTGTGGGGTAAAGGGACTCTTTAGTGATAAGTCCTATTGTTTTGCCAGTTGAATCTTGAAGGAACAGGAACTATATATTTTTAATGCTCTTACGTTTGGCAGATGCTAAACGTCTGCTTCAACTTACAGACTGTTACCACATTTTCGGGAACGGGACTTTCTTAAAGCATTCGAGAGTGGCAAACTTTTCCCAACACCCTGTCGTCATTTTCTAATCAGATAGAACTTTCGCCATCGATGACATCCTTAACTCTTCGATTGGGAAGAAACTTTATTTAGCTAAGTCGTTTTCACAGACATAGGGTAAGTGTACCATTTATTTGCCCACCTAAAAAACGTACCATTTATTGGCCCACCTGTACCATACGCCACATTTTTTCGGGAAAAACTAAGAACAGGAGTTTCCCGAACTTGGAAACTAAGTTCAAAAAAAGTTATTCCTTTTTCGCTCACAGCTTTTGCTAACTGGATTAAAACTGCTGACAGTTTCAATGAAAAGCTTAATT
>NW_007410032.1:0-644 GCF_000475195.1 Diaphorina citri
TTTTTTTTTTTTTTTTTTTTTTGGTGGAACATCCTGAACCAAACTGGAGTGAAACGGAAAGATTTTGCCCTCCCTCCCTCTCTTTTCAATTTAGGGACTATAATTTTATTATGACCTGCTGTTACAGTTCCCTCTATTAATTCAGATCAGGTCAAAAAATCAACTAAAAATAAGGTAGGCACCTAATGCTGGTAAAATCAAGTCGACCTTTTTTTAGGAGATAAATATAAGGAGTGAACCTTTTTCAAAGTCGACCTTACACCACTAGACCTTTTTCCACACGAGCGCCTTTGGGAGAGCCTCATGTAATGTCTGTACTTCTCACTCTGTCTATCCCTCTATCTCTTTCCCTCCTGCTCTTTCATCTATCTCTGCCTCCCTCTCTTTATCTCTAATATATTTTCCCCATCTTTTTATCTCTATTTATGTGTATATTAGCCACTATAATATATCTCATTCAAGCACTCACTGAGCTGTGATGGCAAATGACTAACACGAGGTCTAGGGCCATGCACTATCAGGTACACCTGAACAGGTGCACCTCTCAGGTCTACCTGATAGTGTACGGCAGCAATAATAAGTCTCTCAGGCAACCTGTCAGGTCTATCTGATAGTGAATGGCCGGCCTAGGTTAGAAAGGGCAG
>NW_007410033.1:0-644 GCF_000475195.1 Diaphorina citri
TGTGATGATGCTACGAAAGTACCGATTGCTTCCCCGTTTGGACTTGGCATAGAGGTAGCTTTGTAGTCAGGAAAAGTGAGTAACTACTACTCACCGTTGTGTAGTAGTTACTCAACGTTAGGTAGTAGTTACTCAACGTTGAGTAGTAGTTACTCAACGTTGAGTAGCAGTTACTCAACGTTGAGTAGTAGCTACTCAACGTTGAGTAGTACCTAGTTACTCAACGTTAAGTAGTAGTTACTTAGGTAACGTTGAGTAGTAGTTACTCAACGTTGAGTAGTAGTTACTCAACGTTAATTAGTAGTTACTCAACGCAACTGTCAAGCAATGTGACGTCACTCAAAGTCCATCTCTCTCTCTCTCTCTCTCTCTCTCTTCCTCCCTCCTCCCTCTTCTTCCGGTGTTCTATGTTCTTCCATTATCAAGTTTTTTGAGTAGAAAATAATTTATTTAGATTTCTCTCTCTTCTCTTCTTCTTTCTTTCTTTCTTTCTTCTTCTTCATTTTCCTTCGTTATTTTCTTATCCTCTTGAATGCCAAGATTACCAAGGTGTTTGGAAACCATCCTCACAATGGACTTCCTATCTGGAGTTCTGGTGGTTCGAGTCCAAGTCAAGTCATAAAATTTAGCGTAGTGCATTAAGC
>NW_007410034.1:0-644 GCF_000475195.1 Diaphorina citri
TTTTGATGTGTAAATTTATTTTTCAAATTTCGTATTATTGCACGAAACAAAACAGATTTTTGAGGACAGGGCAGTCGTAGGGTGGACGTGCAATTTTTTGCATTATTGAATCTCTGTGAATTACGAATTTTTCAAGTAAAAAGTATCAGGAAATTCTATTTCGTGTTAATACAAGCCGGACAGCACTTCGAACTTGATACTAGCGAAGAATCTACTACTAAAGAAGAAGAAAAGAAAAACTCACAGATCGATTGGAGAATATGGAGCGTAGCCTACTTATTTGACAACTTCCATTACAAAATGGTATGAAAATAAGGTATTTACAAAGTGAAGAAAGAGAAGTAGAAGGGGGCCAAAGTAGCACGAATAAAAAGAAGAATGGCAACTGCACGTGTCACATCTATTCTAAAGAAAAGAAAGAATATGTCGCTCCTAATAAAACAGTTTCCCAGAATACATGAAAACCTTATTGAGCTGTATGTTGACAGGAGAGATGTTTAAATTTAAACAGTGATTGAAACATACTGAACAAACAAACGTATGAGCGGTTGATATTTTTAGCAAATTCGTCACCAGCAGATATAGAATGCTCGCGGTTTATCAATATAAATTTAACTTTTGAAAACTTTAATTGTGCCGCGAGC
>NW_007410035.1:0-644 GCF_000475195.1 Diaphorina citri
TGATAAGGAAAGTAAAAACTATAAAAATAATGTAATACCTATTTATGAAAATGTTATTACTAAGTATGTAGATTTCTCCTCAAGGTACAAACAAAGGCAAGGCAAGGCTAGGAAAAAAATTCTTAAATATATACAGCCCCTTGTGTAACTGACTGACTCACTCACATATATTCTAACCCACTTCTAGATGTATTCTAACCCACTTCTACAAATTCTAACATATATTCTAACCCACTTCTACAAATTCTAACCCACTTCTAGATGTGCTAGGAAGATGCGGTTTTCACCATTGGATTCCTTATTTTTTGTAGATACTGGGAAAAATCGGAAACTCCCGAAATTCCAAACCGTTCCCGAGATATTGTACTCAAATCTCAAATTGGCGGATTTTTACGGCAAAACGGCGAGGCTCTCCAGTACCTCTGACGAAAAACCTGTGAACACAGGAAATTTAACTCTCCACATTTTCTCTGTGAATACTATTTTCGCACGGTGAATGATTTTCGATTGGTACACATTTTTCCCTTTTCAAAATGTCGATTTTTCTTCTTCTTCTTCTTCTTCTACTATTCATTTTCTTCATCTATCTCTTCATCTTCTTCTTTTTCCCCTTTTTACTATCCTATCTTTGGTTGGGTGGAAGA
>NW_007410036.1:0-644 GCF_000475195.1 Diaphorina citri
GGAATTGAACCCGCGATCTAGTGTTTACAAGGCAGACTCGCTCTACCCTGCAAGTTAACTAGGCTGACGGAAAGAATGAGTAATAATGACTTCCCACTTCCCACATACTTTCTCATAGCTTTAATTATTCAGAGAGGTATGTGTAAGTACTTATTAGAAAGAAAAGAAGATGAGGAAAAACAAGAACAAGACAAAGAAGAAGAAGAAGGAGGAGGAGGAGGAGAATAAGAAGAAGGACAAGAAGAAGAAGAAGCAGCAGCAAAGAAAACAGTGATCAACAAAAGAAATAATAATGGTGGAGACGCCAAAACTCCAATTTGAAAGATGCGTAAAGTATCTCCACCACTGAGGTTACATCTAAGGTAAGAGATATAAAATCTTTCCCTTGTACCGAATGTATATTAGATGACTTTTATACCCAAACTTGAAATTCGAAGGATAATCACTTGATCAGTTGCCCTTTTAGTACACGAAATGTTTCATTTACCTACTTGAATATTGTTCTGTTGTTTTTAATCTTTTCTCCGTACAGTCAAAATTTTAGATCACTCTCCTTTTCCAGATTCATCAAATTGTCACTACAAAAGTAATTATGACATCTCCACTAATTTTTCAATCTGACATTATAATTATGTAGATTACAG
>NW_007410037.1:0-644 GCF_000475195.1 Diaphorina citri
GTTTTTTCACGTTTTTTCACAAACTCCATATCTTACCTGAAACAGAAGACGGATACAATATTTGATTAGATTTACATAAGTACATATTTTTGTAGAAAGCATTATTTTCTGAGATGGTACAAGTATACCTACCTACTCGTACCTGTACATAAATGAAAGGGATTTATATTTTCGGTAGAACGGATTTTTGTGTGAAATTGGATTTCCATATAGGTGTACGAGCGATTTCTGTGGGGGAAGAAGGGATTTTTGTTTCGTTTAGGAGGGATTTTCTCGAAAGCGGTTTTCAATACCAATGGGAAAAAATCTACGTCAACTCTTTCTTAACCCTTCAAATCTGAAAACTACCGCCCACCCCCCGAATTTGCTATTTTCCTAAGCGTTTCATAACACTTGTGTTGGTGTTACTGACGTGTAATGCCGGGACATGAAGGGTTAAGTGATACAGGTAAAAGTCGTTGAGGGCTGTCGACATAAATTTAACATTACAGCTTTCTTTTTTCGGTTGTTATTAACTTTTAACCTCCAGTCACACAGGGGAGGGAGAATTGTTTGAAGGAACGTTCCTCCTTGTCTTCCTCTTTTCTTTCTTCCATTTTCCCTTCTTCCTCCTCAGTTTCTTCATTTTTCTTCACCTCCTTCTT
>NW_007410039.1:0-644 GCF_000475195.1 Diaphorina citri
AAGGTACTAAAGGTAAGTCCTAGAATAATAGTCAAAAAATAGGTAAAAGAAATTAGTCAATAAATTGGTAACAGCACAACATACTGATCCTGGCGAGAAAGTTATTAACACGAACTAAAAAGCCGCAAATGTTGTACCTAAACTGTTGAAAATAAGTGGCATTTCCATGTTGATTTCAGCAGGGGGTCTTTTCCGGAGGTAAGTGGGTTTTAGAGAGAGATAGAGAGAGAGAGTGCAGAGGAACAGCTGTTTTTCTTCTTCTCCTCCTTCTTCTTTTTCTTCTTTTATTTCCCTATCCTCGAGTTTTAAAGGTCGAATTTTTCCTCACAGACAATAGGTATAACTCCTTTCCGATATCCTAATTATAGTTCATCCACTTCATCCAGATAAGGTGGATATCGCCTTACCTGACTTTGTTTCACTGTCGGAGGAAGCACTGTGCAATATAGCTTTCCCTTTTAAAGATTCTCTACCAATGCACATGTGACATGTTTGGCAACAATGCCCATTTTTTTGCTGTCAAATTGATCTGGATACACTATAGGTATGTTCGTCACAAATCCAAGACTAATAAGCTAAATGAAGAAGAACTCTCACTCCCACGACATACACGCAGTACCCTCGCATAGCTGAGATCGGGATGG
>NW_007410040.1:0-644 GCF_000475195.1 Diaphorina citri
AATAGTGAACTACTATAGAGAGATAGAGAAAGAGAGGAAGGGGAGCACGAAAGAAAAAAAGACCGTAGGAGGAGGACGAGAAGAAAAAAGGGCGAAGAAGAAGAAGAGAAGGAGAAAGAAGAGGAAGAGGGGCAGGAGCGCAGGAGTGCAGGAGAGAGAGAGTATTAGGAGAAAAAGAGGAAAAAGATAAGGACAAAGAAGAGAAGGACGAGGAGGAGTAGGAGGAAGAGGAGGAGAAGGAGATGAAGAAATAGGATAAGAAACACATCCAGTTAACCTTACCACCGGTGCGGTACGGTGTAGAGGTGTGGTATAGCGGTGGTTACAAACGTCCGCTATTGATGAACGGTTATTATAGAAACGTGTCATGGTTTTTGAATCGGGTTCGAACCCTGAAATCTGAAATAACATCTCAAGTAGCCTAGTGGTTCGTAATGTGTACGCCCTCAGGATTTTATGAACTCCACACAGCAAGAAACTATATGTATATAGCCAAGGGCTACATTACATTCAATTAGAGGCCACTTTTTAAAAAAAATTCTCGCTTGCTGATGAGTTCACTAGGTATTTTTTGCCAGCCTAGTTAGCTTAGTTGGTAGTGCGTCTGCCTTGTAAGCGCTAGGCCGCGGGTTCGATTCCCGCCC
>NW_007410041.1:0-644 GCF_000475195.1 Diaphorina citri
AGATGGCATTTTACGATAGCAAACATTGTGAGGTGTGGACGCATTCTCCCCTACCTTCTTTTTCTTGAATTTTAAACTCGCATTTTTATTGCATTTCAAATAAGTTGGTGGGTAGTTTATTTATTTATTTTAATACACATCCAACTTCATCCAAGTAAAGGTACATGAAAAATGTGCACGTAGAAAATGACATTTCATCATGTTAACAATATTTAGGTGTTATAGCGGGATTAGCTGGTAAATTAATCAGCACACCGTTGTCGCCTGGTAGCCAGAAGGTCGCGGATTCATATCCCCTGAAATTTCATGTCCATTATCATTTTTAGAATTTGACTACAATAATAGAAGTAATTATTGCTGGGGGACTTTTTATTCCTATTTGAAGCTTTGAACAGTAATGAACTGTGTATTAAATAAGCATTGTTTCATATTTTGCTGACCATTTAATCATATGTATTTGCAATAATCGGAATGGGCGGTTTACCTAGAACTTTTCCTTGTAGAATGTTGCCACAATAATTTACACAACAGAAACAGTTTCTAATTCATGCAACATCGCAGAAGAATTTAGATATCTACATCTATGTATTATATCGTAGAGATATAGGACACACACTAATACACAGATATACTTGCACAGTACA
>NW_007410042.1:0-644 GCF_000475195.1 Diaphorina citri
AAAAAAAAAAATAATAATAATAAAATAAAAAATAAAAAAAAATGACTAAGCCACAGTGAAACACCTATGTTAAGTAACATTAAGCGAGATAATATTGAGCCTTCCTGGTAATTTTCGCAACCAACGCCAAAGAGAGAGAGAGAAAATTCACTAGGTCGCACTTCCGTCGCAGTTGAACACTTCTGTTAAACAACATGGAGCTTGGTAATGTTGGGGCCTCTTGGAAGAAAGAAATGTAGATCCGATTTCCCACTTGAGTGGAAAAATTAAATAATAAGGAGGAGGAGGAGGAGGAGTAGGAGCATGATATTTATGATTCTGTTCTTAACTTTACAATGAACTGTAGAATTCACTGAAGAAAATGGTCCACAGGTATGGGGCCCCCAAAGGCTAAATTAAGTTTAATGAGCGAATGTAGAAGTTTACGCCTTACACTAATTAAACATAGATATCAAATTTCAGGGTTAACAGATTTCGTCAAAATCGGAAAAAGGGGGCGAAAGTCATGACGAAACAAGTAATTTCCATTTCTCAAAAAGAGCCCTTTTGGAGGAAAATTTAAAATTTGTACTATTACATGTTGAACAATGTGAAATGTGTTATTTCGAAATTTCTTCTACATAGGTATCTCTTGTTTGTTTCTT
>NW_007410043.1:0-644 GCF_000475195.1 Diaphorina citri
AGTAGGGAAAGAAAACAAATGGCAAACATATGTCAGGAAATTCAAGATGGCGGACACAAGTAAATTCAATATGGCAGACTCAAGTAAAGGCAAGATGGCTGACACAAGTTGGAGGAGTTGAATCTCACTGGACTTGAAAATTGAACACAGCGAAGACTTCAAACCTCCACTCATATTAGAAGCCATCAGTAGAAACCCTTTGGAGGCCACCAGTAGAAAAACCTCTGGAGGCCAGCAGTAGAAAAACCTCTAAAGACCAGCAGTAGAAAAAGGGGTGGACATGAGTAGGTTGGGGAGGCCGGACCTAATTGCAGTCAAGTCGTGGATACTTTGACACCCTGTATTAAGTCGTGAATTCCCTGTGGCACCCTGTATTAACACCTAATTGGTCACAGGGTTCTTTTTTTTCGAATTTGGATTTTTCCCCCTTAAAGGCACTTTAACTGGATTTTTTTTCTCTTCCAATTGGAACAAATTTTTCCAAAGATAAAAAATGACAGGTAGGTACTTTTTGAAAGTACATCGGGTTTGAAAAAACTAATAAAGAGTTTTGCACGAGTGAAGTTTTTTTTCCCAAACATCGTTATCTTGAAGCAAGGTGTCACAGATAAGGTTTGTCAGGTTTTATGACAACTCACTATTCC
>NW_007410044.1:0-644 GCF_000475195.1 Diaphorina citri
TGAACTTAGAGCTACCTCTGGATTTTAAAAGAGAGAGTTTATCAAAAATAGACCTTTACCTCAATTGCAACAATGTAACGATTTCCTGCAATCTGATTGCTTCCTTCATTTCTGATTGGACCGTAGGGTACACGCACAACAAAATTTCGTTAATGTCATCTCATTATTCACAACATTGACCAAATTTTGGACAAATCGATATCATTGCTCAATGTATTTCTGTTCTATTTTAAACAACTAAGCAATTCGTGCTCTGGATTGCTGAATGTAAAGATCGAAGGGAAAAGTGATTGGTGGAATGAGGCCCTGGACTCATTAGAATATACGTACGTAGGTATACGTACCTACCTTCTTGCCTTGCAATCCTTGCATAGCGGGCATACCCTCCTTACCTAGGTGTAGAGACCTATATTCTAAATTTGAATGGGTAGACGAGTTTTTCGTTTGAGAAATTTAAACTGTCCGTTTGTAAACAATAACAGTTGATCGTTGGACAATTTTTAATATTATCATCGTTGGTTAGTTCGGTAGCTCGGTCGGTCGGTGAGTGGTGTAGGAATTTTAAAGTCGGCGTTCACAATCTCAGTTTAATAGGATTGAGACTCTTGGATTAACGAATCTGATTGTTTGATTTAAATAATAAA
>NW_007410045.1:0-644 GCF_000475195.1 Diaphorina citri
CTCTTCGCATTAACAAGGTGCGTACAAACACTCGAACAGCTTTGTTACAAACTATAACATCTTGGGGCAGTCAGAGCATTTTATGGCATTAATTGCTCATGATTAGCTAATTAATACGGACAACTTATGAGACTAGTGAGTTTGAAGGCTTGACCAATTTTACGTCTTGAAAATTTATGAGTGAAACTTTCATGGCTCATTTAGGAGGGTACTTGGGTACTTATGTCAATGAGGTAATACATAGGATAAAAGTTTTCCTGAGGCTAATACCTAGCTTATCCTTGACTATTAACTTTGAACGATCTTTTTGGAATGAGGGGTGTTATTTGTACCAAAAGAATGTCTACACCGCACACACCCACACCCAAAACATGTAGGTAGTACAGGTTACCCATAACTCATTCCCAAAAAAATGTGGAGTCCCACTTTTCTGCCGTCAGTGAAGAAAGGTTCATATCCATATAACAGTACTTGGTTCTGGTTTTAAAGTCTAAATTTAAAGTAGCTAAACAAGCAAAACTACTATGAATATGCATAATGCATAGAGCACATTGCAATAGTAAATCTATCCCACTTTTCTGCCGTCAGTGAAGAAAGGTTCATATCCATATAACAGTACTTGGTTCTGGTTTTAAAGTCTAAAT
>NW_007410046.1:0-644 GCF_000475195.1 Diaphorina citri
AGCTCGTTTTCTCAGCTTTCTAAATAAAATACTCTGATCAAAAATTAGGTGTCGGAACACAGTTCAATTCGCTCACCATCGATTCAAGTCACGACCTTATATGCAATAAATGGAAATATTTTTCGCGCGAACTTTCATTCACACTGGAGCTTAGAGAAATTTCGTCCAAATGTGACATACATGGTTGAAAAGCTCATTTTCTCAGCTTTCTAAATAATATACTCTGATCAAAAATTAGGTGTCGGAACACAGTTCAATTCGCTCACCAACGATTCAAGTCACAACCTTATATGCAATATATGGGAATTTTTTTCGCGAGAACTTTCATTCACACTGGAGCTTAGAGAAATTTCGTCCAAATGTGACATACATAGTTGGAAAGCTCGTTTTCTCAGCTTACTAAATAATATACTTTGATCAAAAATTAGGTGTCGGAACACAGTTCAATTCAATCACCAACGATTCTAGTCGAGACCTTATATGCAATATATGGGAATTTTTTCGCGCGAACTTTCATTCACACTGGAGCTTAGAGAAATTTCGTCCAAATGTGACATACACGGTTTGAAAGCTCGTTTTCTCAGCTTTCTAAATAATATACTCTGATCAAAAATTAGGTGTCGGAACACAGTTCAATTCGCTCA
>NW_007410047.1:0-644 GCF_000475195.1 Diaphorina citri
AAGAAGAAGCAGAGAGAGAAGACGAGGAAGAAGACAACAACGACGAAAATGAAGAGGAAGAAGGAGGAGAAGAAGAAGAAGGGAGATGAGGAATTGAATTAAATTGAATTGAAATATGTTACTTTTATTTTTGATAATATACAATACATAGTACATCTCCTAAGCTAACTGACTGTAACTTCTGGGGAGATGGATTCTCCTTTTTCAGATTTACTTATCATTCACTCATTAAAATAGGTACAATAAACTTAATGAAATCTACAATGATTTGTATAAATATAGGTCGGTAGGTATACAATATAAATAGGTATGGAACAGGTATTTTTCTACTCAATTTCCGCTGTTAATTGCGACATTAACTTGGTTTTTATCAAGGTAATGTTGGTCTCTTCTAGGTATGTTTGACAATATTTTGACAGCAATTTTGGTACAGCATAAGATTTTAGGAAGAAGAAGTAGGAGAAGAAGAAGAAGACGACGAAGAAGAATGAGAAGAAGAAGAAGAAAAGGAGAAGAATAAGGCCACGAAGGAGAAGAAGGAGTCGAAGAATTAGAAAGTAGATATAGCAACACGTGTCATCTTTCAGCTGCCGTTCTGTGTGACAAAGCCACAAAGCAATATCGTTACTTCCCCTTTTTCCCGA
>NW_007410048.1:0-644 GCF_000475195.1 Diaphorina citri
ATCCGCGAACATAATCGCGAAATCCGCGAACATAATCGCGAAATCCGCGAGCATAATCGCAAAATCCGTGAACAAAATCGCGAAATCCGCGAACAAAATCGCGGAATCCGCGAACAAAATCGCGGAATCCGCGAACATAATCGCGAAATCCGCGAACATAATCGCGAAATCCGCGAACATAATCGCGAAATCCGCTGAAATCCGCGAACAAAATCACCAAATCCGCGAACATAATCGCGAAATCCGCGAGCATAATCGCAAAATCCGCGAACAAAAATCCGCGAACATAATCGCGAAATCCGCGAACATAATCGCGAAATCCGCGAACATAATCGCGAAATCCGCGAACATCATAATCACAAAATCCGCGAACATAATCGCGAAATCCGCGAACAAAATCGCGAAATCCGCGAACATAATCGCGAAATCCGCGAACATAGTCACGAAATCCGCGTACAAAATCGCCAAATCCGCGAACATAATCGCGAAATCCGCGAACATAATCGCGAAATCCGCGAACATAAAACCCGCGAACATCATCGCGAAATCCGCGAACAAAATCGCGGAATCCGCGAACAAAATCGCGGAATCCGCGAACATAATCGCGAAATCCGCGAACATAATCGCGAAATCCGCGAACATAA
>NW_007410049.1:0-644 GCF_000475195.1 Diaphorina citri
AAACGGTTAGAGATATTATAAAATTTTAGGGAACAATTAGGATAAGGAAAGTCGTGTGATGTTCACACCAGATTTTTTAGGTATACCTACCCAAAAGATGGGGTTATCACTCTTTAGCTGACGATATTTTAGAATTATTTTCACTCATCTCATTTCATTGTCTAGATAATAAATTCATGTTTTTTGTATCAGAGTGGATAAGTTGGATTCTGTCATTATTTATTGACTAGGGGTACACTCACTATCAGGTAGACCTAACAGATACGCCTAAACAGGTCCTCCTGTCAGGTGTAGGTACCTGATGAGCACACAAAATCTCAGGTAGACCTGACAGGTTCGCCTGTCAGGTCTACCATTTGCGTCCTCTGCCACCCTCTCACACCCAGATCTGTGAGACCGCGATCTGTCAGGCAGTCTGAGCATGAGTGGTGGGCATTAGCCAGACTAGGTAGCTTCCTTGTAAGCACTCCCCAGATCTGTCAGGCGGTCTGAGCATGAGTGGTGAGCATTAGCCAGACTAGGTAGCTTCCTTGTAACCACTCGGTCTGCCTTGTAAACACCAGGTCGCGGGTTCGATTCCCTCCTGAGCGGATTTTATCCTAAACAAATGATGTTCGTTCTCGGAACGGCTGGCTTTATTTTAT
>NW_007410050.1:0-644 GCF_000475195.1 Diaphorina citri
TTTTTCTTTTTTTTTTGTTTTGGCTGCGGTCTTTCTTTATCTCATGAGTATTTCTTATCTCTTGTAAAATATTTTAAAGGCTCAGTCAGGGTGAAAGAAAAGAATATATGAGTGCTCTACCACTTTGTAAGCATAATGGAACATCTTGTTCCTAGTTCTAAGCGGTAAGTAAAGCACTGGCTAGTGCTTAAAAAAAAATAAATAAAATCTGGTGTGAACATCACACGACTTTCCCTATTGAATGATGCTTATTTTTATGTTCTATAATCTATAGTAACTTTTACAATATCTCTAACCGTTTAGTCAGTATAGCTGAAAACCGCCAAAAAAAGGTCAAAAACCGCCAAAAAGCAGTCAAAATACCGCCAACCGCAGCACCTATCTTAACCAAAAGTTTCGTGTCGCATCCTTGTCACATTTGACAGCTGCATGCCAAATTTCAAGTCTCTAGCTCTTACCGTTCTTGAGATATTTTGACACGAAAATATAATATATATACCGTTCTTGAGATATTTTGTTCACAGACAGACACACACACGGACCAATGGCTGAAACTAAAAACTGTCTTAGGGACCTCAAAACGTGTTTTGGCACTAAAAACTGACCATCGAAAATTTGACCCGATTACATTACTTTCCTTCCTA
>NW_007410051.1:0-644 GCF_000475195.1 Diaphorina citri
GTCGTCCAGGGAGAAGCCCACCTTGGCCTTGCCCCCGGGGGCCTCCAGGTGGGAGTTGTCGTTTACGCCCTGTTTAGGGAACAAAAAACATTAATAGAATAGAACACAGGGTGCGCCAGAAAAGCACTGACAATGGCTCAAGGTAGGTAGATCTCTTCATTTCCAACGCAATTTCCATAGTTCAGTTTTGATAGGTATGTTTTTTAAGCTAAGAAAAAAAAAAAGTTCTTACGTCCAATTTTTACGTTATAAAACACGCGGTTTTTGTCCGCGAAAACTTTGACGCAGAGGTCTCCATCTATCAGGAAAACTTGCGCTTTAATCAAGTTTTGAATCAGTGGTGTGTGTTGAGGTTTAAGTCAAAGAGGGGCGAGGTCCTTAAGAGAGTGGGGAAAGAATACCTCCCTCCTCCCCTAAGCCTCAAGCCGCCCCTCAGTTATCCGCTCTTTGTCTAACATCATATTCAAAACCTCGAAATTATTGAAAAGAATGGAATATAAAGTACATCCTGCTCAAATGAGTCCAAAAAGTCCCTTTACCCCAGCTATTCAAACCAGGTCTTATGAAGGTACTAGCTGAATTCCGTCGCTTCGCTCCGGAATCCCGCTAGTTCATCCCGAGGCATGGCCAAACTTGTAGAAAAG
>NW_007410052.1:0-644 GCF_000475195.1 Diaphorina citri
ATTGATTTTGATTTTTTTTGTAGATCTTGATATCGGTTTGTTAATCTGTTTTGACATGAGACATGTGTTCAGAAAATATTGAAGGAACTACATATGGACCGATTGAATTAATACGTGAGATAGATGCAAACAAAGACCGATCGATAAACACCCACCTGAAGAGGGGAATTTAACGGAACACACTAATTGGACAAGCTAGATGCTAGAAGATCAACAAAAAACGCAAAGAACTCTCTACTCTTCTCCGAAAAATAGTCGATGAAGCACGCAAAATGAAAACTACAAAAGTTCTCTTTCAAACAAAGCTTCTTTCCAAAACTTCTCACAAAGTCTAAAACAAAAGAGCAGTGTCTGATTGAATTTAATATGCACGTCAGACCAGCAGTATGATGACTGGCTCAAACTTTTAGTAATGTACTTGTCAATGATGATATAGTACAGGCAACAGATGAACATGTCAATGATGATATACATAGTAGAAATAACAAATGAATATGTCACTGTAGAAACAACAGACACCTGACATGGAATAACTTACAAGCCTTGTTATATTTCCATTAGTCATGACAAGACCGGTGATATAAGTTTTCAAATTAGGCAGTCTAACTAGTACTGTCACTACTGTCAAATCAGTAAGAGCGACT
>NW_007410053.1:0-644 GCF_000475195.1 Diaphorina citri
CCCAGCGTTGTACCATAAGAGAACAACAGCATGTTCTTAGCGGAGGTAGCTAGGGCCTGTAGACAGAGAGAGGTTAGGTTAGGTTAGGGTTAGGTAGGGATCCTCCACATTATGGTCGCTACCAGACAGGTAAGGAATGGCGATGGTGGGCAAACCCAGCGTTGTACCATAAGAGAACAACAGCATGTTCTTAGCGGAGGTAGCTAGGGCCTGTGGACAGAGAGAGGTTAGGTTAGGTCAGGCTCAGGTAGGGGTCCTCCACATTATGGTCGCTACCAGACAGGTAAGGAATGGCGATGGTGGGCAAACCCAGCGTTGTACCATAAGAGAACAACAGCATGTTCTTAGCGGAGGTAGCTAGGGCCTGTGGACAGAGAGAGGTTAGGTTAGGTTAGGTTAGGTTAGGGTTAGGTAGGGGTCCTCCACATTATGGTCGCTACCAGACAGGTAAGGAATGGCGATGGTGGGCAAACCCAGCGTTGTACCATAAGAGAACAACAGCATGTTCTTAGCGGAGGTAGCTAGGGCCTGTAGACAGAGAGAGGTTAGGCTAGGTTAGGGTTAGGTAGGGATCCTCCACATTATGGTCGCTACCAGACAGGTAAGGAATGGCGATGGTAGGCAAACCCAGCGTTGTACCATAA
>NW_007410054.1:0-644 GCF_000475195.1 Diaphorina citri
GAGAAGATGTTCGAATCGATGGGAGGTCCCAATCTGGAGATGGACGCCGCCAATATTCTCAACGAGCTTCAGTCGAATTTAAACACGGCCCTGGATGAGCTGGCCTATAAGTTTGCCATAAGGTAAGGCTGGGAAATTCGCCATGAGGGAAGATCGGGAAAACAGCGTAAATGACCTGGTGTTCCAGAAAAAAATGCCATTTAAGATAATAAGATTACTTGCCTTTCTATAATACGGATGTTGTGATGAAATTTGACATTCGGTAAGCTAGTAAGAGCGAGATTTCGCCCCAAGGAAGATAGGGACATTGGCCTGAAGAAAAGTCGGAAGATTTGCAATTTAAGATCAAGAAATTGAAAGTTATGTGGGTAAGAAACACCCGTAAGGTGCCCTTGTTTTGATTGTGATAAAGTATCGATTTCCAGCCTTGGAGGAAGGAGCATAGAAAACCCATTTCTAACCTACATGGGAAAATGGGCTATGATTTTAGAAAACTCCAGGCAAATATTATAAGAAAATGCTATTTTTTATATGTAGTCAAAATCCAACATTAAAGTCTACATTGATTCGCCTAACAGCTAACTTGTCCAACTCTTTCCCCTACTATAGTCTGGAGCCGAAAATTATCGACTGTGTCAAAGAGG
>NW_007410055.1:0-644 GCF_000475195.1 Diaphorina citri
GCTTTCATCAATGGAAAGCATGTGAGCTATTCGGCTAACACAGCGGACCGCTCGGGTCAAAACATTTTGCATCTCATGGTATTTGCTGTGGGGGTATTTTTAACTGCGAGACTTATTTGCGTATCGCGAGTGCCCCCTGGGGTGGCTATTTGTAGACAGTGTCACTATATTTAGTGATGAGCTTTTTAGGAAATTTTGTAATTGCCACTATTGTGGGTTTGCAAGGAGAACGTCAGATGTAACGTTTTTAAAGAACAATGGCTCTAATAATTTCTTAATAACAATGCAAGCTCGTCATTTCTAGTCTTTGTTTTCTAGGTCGATTGTCCTACATTATGACATTAATGACGAATGGACCACACATTCCTTTAGGACCATGGACTACATTTTAGGTAATAGGTATTCTTTTCCATTTAAAGTTTCTCCTTCAAAACTCTCCTGATAGAGCTGATAAAGGCCCCCTAAATTTAGACAAAGTCACAGGGCGACCTGAATACGCAAAGCTCTCACTCATAATTTAGAAAATGTAGAGGAGCACTAAAGTTAACATGTTTTTTTATTTCCCTTTTAAAAGCGTGTTGGGTTATATATTTCAGCATTTCCACCGAGGATATCTCCAAGGAACAATCGTAAATCCTGTTTTT
>NW_007410056.1:0-644 GCF_000475195.1 Diaphorina citri
AACGTTCTACTCTTTCTCTTTCTCCTTTACCTTCATCCCCTTCCTCCTTTTCTTCCGTCTCTTATATCTTCTTCTCTTCTCGTCTTCTCTTTCTCTTCTTCCTTTTTTCTCCTCAGTCCCAATGAGAAATTAAGTGTGGGGGGAAAAAGGTTCAAGGTTTTCTCGTGCGTTTACCATCTTTTAATACAAAAGGGAGAAAAAGAAACGGTTAGGTTTCCAGAATCGAGAATATTGATGACGAAATTTTGCACCCGTTTTCATCTACTTTTTTAGACTTCTCCTTATCCTATCCTCGGATTTTATCCTCAATATAATTTGAGAATTTGACCACATAATAGTAGTAGCCTACTGCTGGAGTAAAGGGACTTTTCAGTCCTATGCGAGCAGTATAAATAAGCACTATTACTATTACTACTACTATTACTACTCCCCTTCTTTGTCCTCCCTCTTCTACTTCTCCTGTTTTTTCTTCTTGTCCTTCTCCTTTTCCCTCTCTACTCTATTTTACACCACCATTAACCCACTTCTCTCCTTCCTACTATGTTCGTACAGAACTGATGGTAATATTTCCCTGCCTCGGTGGTGTAGTGGTCAAGGCGCTCGCCTGGTAAACAGGAGGGCGTGGGTTCAATCCCAGCCGAGGT
>NW_007410057.1:0-644 GCF_000475195.1 Diaphorina citri
TGGCTTCCTGGGGACCCCATATGGTTTAATGGGGCCCCGTAGGAACACTTTTTCCGAGTTCTACAGTTGATTGAACCACTAGTGTGGGATTAAACCATTTACTAGTACCTACCACTAAACTTGGAAAAAAAACACAAACAACAAACAAAAACAAACAAACAAAAAATATAACAAGAAGAAACAAAACAAAAAGGAGTGCATATTGAGGACGAAAGAAGGAGAGGGGGAAATGTAGAAAAGGGGGAAGGAGGAGAAGAACGAAGAGGAAGAGGAGAAGGACGAGGAGAAGAAGCAGGTGGAAAAGGGCAACAAGAAAGCGGAAAGAAATTAAGAGAGGAGGAGGAGGAGGAGGAGGAGAAGAAGAGGCAGAAAAGGGGTAAGAAGAGAAGAGGAGAAAGAATAAAGAGGGCGGAGGTAGAGGAGAATAAGGAAGAGGGAATGAAGGGAAGTAGGGAAAAAGAGAGGGGAGAAGAGGTAGGAGTTGGAAGAGGGGGAAAAGGAGGAGAGGAAGAGGGGGAAAAGGAGGAGAAATTGAAGGAGGGGAACGTAAGTAAATCTTAAGCAAAAATTTCCGTGCAAACAAATTGTAAATAATATTTTGTAATTCTTTTTTTTTTTTTTTTTTTTTTTTTTTTTTTTTTTTT
>NW_007410058.1:0-644 GCF_000475195.1 Diaphorina citri
TTGAGTGACCACAACTCTTTAATAAGTAGTTTTACAAATAGAACAATGGGAGCCAACAAACCCATAGGGTCATACACAGTTAGAATGGAAGACAAGATTCCTCTCTTAGTACATGGTTTGCACATTTTATTTGTTTGAAAGAACAAGCAGTCTGAGGTGGTGTTCCAAAACATACCCAATATTTTATGAGAAAAACTTTCCCCATGCCAGGACACCATCTCAGAAAGTTTATCTGAAGCAGGAATGCAATTCAGGACTTTAATTGAATTAGAAGACCACTTTGTAAATTTGAATCCTCCCCGTTCAAATAATTTCCCTACTTGATCATAAAATTTTATAGCATCCTCTTCTCTAAGGAAACTGATTACACAATCATCCATGTACAAAGAGTCAAGAATATTTTTACAAGCAAAAGGAAAATTATCAAACTCATCCTCAACTAATTGTTTTACTGTGCGCTGAGCCAAATAAGGTGATGGTTTTAATCCAAAAATAACTACCTTCAATTCAAACATCTCCAAATTGTCTTTGTTGGAGAACCGCCACAATATCCTTTGATATTTCCAGTACTCTGGTAACAATTTAATCTGTAAAAACATTTTTGTAATGTCTCCATTCAAAGCCACAGGAAACAGTCTGAATTT
>NW_007410059.1:0-644 GCF_000475195.1 Diaphorina citri
GCGCCCTTCGTGCTCAAATCAAACGCCAAGTTCACAATCTTCCCGGTCGGTGTGAAGGCGCGCGTCAAACGGCCAAATTCATCATAGTTGTACACGTAACTGCGACCGGCGGAGTCCAGCTTGCTTTTGAGTAGGCCGGTTGTACCGTGGTAGTCGAAAGTTACGTTGAAATTATCCTGGGTAGACACTTCGGAGAGGAGCTTGATTTTGGACATCTTCAGGCGGCACTTCTGACCCTTGATGTTCTCGATGGATTCAACCTGAGGGGGAGAGGGAGGAGTGAGAAAATTGGTAAAAAATGGTAGAAATTGTTGGTGTTTGCTTCTCACGTATTTACAGTGCCTACTAGAAGCTTCAATGGATAAGGTAGACGTAAATAAGTTTAGATTCAGAGGGTAGCTGATGTAGGTAGAACCATATAAATACCTACATTACTTTCCTTATTGTAGGATATACTCGATATATGTAGGATGAGGAAAGTAAAAAAAAAAGTCAAGAAAAGTCTGGATTCAAATCGAGCTACTTGGACATAACTTGATAGAATTCTTCAAATTCTCACTCACATAATCAGCTGAAATCCAAAGACATCTCACCTAACTCAACTAAATTTCCAACTCACCTGGCTAGCGTAATTCCGGAGAATG
>NW_007410060.1:0-644 GCF_000475195.1 Diaphorina citri
CCTTACTCCCGGAGTACTGAATCCCCCGGGGGTCGAACCCGGGCCCCCGTCATGCACGGACCGCTGGGAGAAGGGCGTGGTTAGGACTGTGTTGGGCGTGGCTAAGTGATCTTTAGAGGGGGTGACACCGGAGAAGTCTGGCGCTAGGAGAGGCGTGTTGAGGCCGCCCTTGAGTGGTGTGTCTACGTGGGTGAGCGCCATCATGTTCTGAGCTTCCTGTGGACATTGGCGAGAAAAGACACAAATGAGTTAAAAAATCTAAATAACAGATCTGTGGCAAAGCTTACTTTTTATTGCATTGCTAAAGGTGTGTCAAAACATGGTCGACCGGCCGTCGATCGGCATCAATCGACTAGGAAAATCTATGTCGTCGAGGCAGTGTGGACGTGTCAGTCGACATCGATCGATGACCGGTCGATTAAGTGTGAAAACTTCTTGAGAACTAAGAACCTCTTTTACTAATGCCATCAACCCTATACTTGAATTTTCTTTTGAATGTTATTCAAAATAAATAAATAAATACTCAAATACCAAAAAAAGGTATAATTATTAAAATTGCACATATGGGGACGCTGTGATTGTTACCTGAAGAATCCTGTCAGTCTGGGGTGCGGGGGTTCGAGGCGTCTTCATAGCGGCCCCAG
>NW_007410061.1:0-644 GCF_000475195.1 Diaphorina citri
TTTCTCTCGCTTTTAGTTTTCATTTCTTCGAAACAAGACTCAGGGACGATATTAGTTTTCAGGGGCGAAGCCCCGGGATCGCCCAGCGCGACCGTAAACAAGGGAGCGCGAAGCGCGACCCTATGCTTAACCCCGCGAAGCCCCGGGAGCGCGCAACGCGACCGTAAACAAGGGAGCGCGAAGCGCGACCACATGCACAACCCCGCGAAGCCCCGGGAGCGCGCAGCGCGACCGGTAATGAGGGAGCGCGAAGCGCGACCCCATGCACAACCCCGCGAAGCCCCCGGGAGCGCGCAGCGCGACCGTAAACAAGGGAGCGCATGCACAACCCCGCGAAGCCCCCGGGGGGAGCGCGCAGCGCGACCGTAAACAAGGGAGCGCGAAGCGCGACCCCCTGCACAACCCCGCGAAGCCCCCGGGAGCGTTACCCCGCGAAGCCCCCGGGAGCGCGCAGCGCGACCGTAAACAAGGGAGCGCGAAGCGCGACCACATGCGCAACCCCGCGAAGCCCCGGGAGCGCGCAGCGCGACCATAAACGAGGGAGCGCGAAGCGCGACCCCATGCACAACCCGCGAAGCCCCCGGGAGCGCGCAGCGCGACCGTAAACAAGGGAGCGCGAAGCGCGACCCCATGCACAACCCCGC
>NW_007410062.1:0-644 GCF_000475195.1 Diaphorina citri
AACTACTCAATAGAGAACAACTGTCTTGAGTTATTACATCTCTTTTTTGTTGAGTGCTGATACCCCTACTTGAGTGGTCATGGTTATATGCTACATATCCCTCACCTAGTCTTGAGTGATTATATCCCTTCTTGTTGAGTGATGATTCCCCTACTTGAGTGGTTATCCAAATATCCCTTACCTACATTATTCTTCAGTGATTATCCCTCTTTCAACCAGAAGAAGAATAATTGTTTTGAGTGATTATTGCTCTTATTGAGTAATAATTTTATTCCTCTACTTAAGTGATTATATTGTAATATCCCTTACCTATTCTTGAGTACTTACTCCTCTACCAACCAGAAGATGAGAACTTAATTGTTTCGAGTGATTATAATTCTCTCTTGTTGTTGAGTGCTGATTACTCTACTTGAGTGGTCAGCTCCTAAATCTTCCTTATTATTGAGTGATTATCATCCAACTTCTTCCTACTTTTACATTAGAGTGGTTCAGTGGTTATTCTAGCTATTTACTAGCAAGACCTTGCAGGAAAACAGCTCCCAACTACCAATAGCTTTACAACCTCCCAACAGGTATCTAAAAGTAGTTTAGGCGCCATCCTAGATCAATGTAGGCACCTATACCTATTGGTTTTAACTGTAAAC
>NW_007410063.1:0-644 GCF_000475195.1 Diaphorina citri
CAAGGCAGCATGGACCATGATAATGATCTGCAACATGTGAATGATTCATCCTCAATATTAAATAGGTACCAATACTAATAATGAGCCTCACATTACAGATTCTCTTGTCTCAATCAATATTGAAAGTGAGCTTTATAACTCGATCAACAACAAATTTCAGGAGTTCAGAAACGAGTATGAGACTATGCCACCTGATCAAAGGCCAATGATTCCCAAGATCCCATACAATTCCAAATGTTACTATATGGTGAATGATGATGATAATAATATGCTTGTAGTGGGTAATTATTTGTGATTTACATATCTGCACGTCATACGTGAAACAACACAAGATTTAACAACTTACATTACTACATATACGAGTATGTAGGTATTGTAGGTACATGTAAAGAAAGAGATACATAGGATGGTGGATGTGCCAAGGAAACAAAATTTTCTTATACCTAGTACCTAGGTATAAGGGGGGGAGAGAGAGAATGGTAGATTCTTCGTTCTGTTATCCTGTTTTTGTTCTAAAGTTTAAAGCTTTGTTCACAGTTGTGTTCTGTCGAGTTCAGAAAGAAGAAAAAAAAAATATCTGGTGTGAACATCACACGACTTTCCTTATCCTATTGAATGATGCTAACTTTTTGTTCTATAGTAAC
>NW_007410064.1:0-644 GCF_000475195.1 Diaphorina citri
AGTGTGATCGTGAGTACTCGGGCTGCGACACGGAACTCACCGAAGTGCTGCCGTTCTGGGAGGAGGAATGAGTTTGGGTGTGTTCGCTGTTCAATAATGACCTCGGGTGTTTACGGAATGTCACGATGTGAGGACGAGAAAAAACGAAAATAACGAGTAATCAAAATCAGACAGCATGGGGCTAAATGGCAAAACAAATATCTTTTGAAAAAATGAATGTACCTATAGTTCATCCAGATCAATGTGACAGCAATGAGTCATCAACCCAAAAAGAAAGAACCAATCAGCAATCAGATTGCAGGAAATCCTTACATTGTTGCAATTCAGGTAAAGTTCTATTTTTAATAAACTCTCTCTTCTAAAATGCAGAGGTAGCTCTAAGCTCAGAGGTTGGATTCCAGAACAGGTAAGTTAGATATCGCCTTACCAGACTTTGTTTCACTGTCGGAGGAAGCACTGTGCAATATAGATTCCCCTTTTAGAGATTCTCTACCATTGCACATGTGACATGTTTGGCAACAATGCCTATTTTTTTTGCTGTCACATTGTGCAATTCAGTTTCAGGTAAAGGTCTATTTTTGATAAACTCTCTCTTCTGAAATGCAGAGGTAGCTCTAAGTTCAGAGGTTGGATTCCAGAACAGG
>NW_007410065.1:0-644 GCF_000475195.1 Diaphorina citri
GTACCCTCCCTCGCCTAGTCTCTGACCAGAGTAGGAATACATAACACGTTTCTCTGTAATCTTACCCGAACAGAAAATGAAACAGTTATGTCTCAACAGAATTTGAATTTATTGAAATCCCGTTGTCCCTTGTCTAATCGTGACCAAGGTATCAAAAAAGTTGGGATGCTAGATCTTGCTAGCAGTGGGCGACTAGATAAAAATATATACCTAAAGTATCTCACTTTTAAACAGGGTGTAATATGTTTTCTAGTATGTACGGCCATACAAAGGTTGAGTCAGATGGTTGTGGGTTGTGGTGTTCAGGTATCGAAATGTTCCCACCAAGTGTGATCTGTTTAACAGTGAGTCCAGTCTCTTCTCTTCACTTTTTTACTCGTACGAGTATGTACAATTTATTGTACATACTTCCACCCTACATACAGTATGTCTCGGAAGTTACATCATGTTCATATTGTTCCATGCACACCCCCATTCCTCATCTGACAAGACACTATCCTAGAAATCATTGCGTGTCCTATCGGTGCGGTATCGGTGTTATGACACATCATTGAGACACACCACATACACACAAAAAAGACACAACAAACCTGTTGTTCTTTTTATGGTGAAACTCCTAGCGAGTCACTCATGTTCTTGTCCTT
>NW_007410066.1:0-644 GCF_000475195.1 Diaphorina citri
AATCAGTCCAGATTTTTGATCGGGACTATAATCTTGACATGTATTGTGTCAAGATATAAATCTCCAAATGGTCAGACAGTTTGTCACTTGAAAAAAAGTGCATACAAAAGTGCTTTTTTCTACATTTTATGCTCGTTTAAAAACACGAAATCCTGATTTTTGATCGAAACTTGTCATGTGTCATTGTGTCAACTTATAATTCCAAACTAAAATAATATAAAATTATTGTTACAAAAACAATTGATTTTATAACTAATGAACGAGACTTTATCGAAACTGTTGACAAAAAGGGACTTTCCAGTCCTACGTTGGCAATCTAAATTGTAATTGTAATTTATACTTTTTATAGGACTTAAAGTTGGCACGAGAGATTGGCTGAAAAGTTCAAAGAAATAGATGTCAACGCGAGCAGGGAGACAGTGGTGAAGAAAGTCAATTCTTTGAGAAGCGTTTATCACAAAGAATTGGTAAAGGTAAACATGGCGATATCACACAAAACTGAGCGGAAAATACAAGACTGTACCGTCTGAACGCTCAAAGTTGCAACGGTTTCATTCCGTCTTAAAACTGCGCGGATTTAAAACGTTGTGCAAAACGGAGCGTCTGGACCGGCCTTATTATTGAAAAAAAAAAAAAAAAAAAAT
>NW_007410067.1:0-644 GCF_000475195.1 Diaphorina citri
AGGAGGAGGAGGAGGAGGAGGAGGAGGAGGAGGAGGAGGAGGAGGAGGAGATAAAGTAGAGTGGGGAGACCTAATTTTGAGACTTTTTCACGGGTGAGAAGTTTGTACTATGTGATGATAGGAGACTAAAAAATAGAAAGTAATAAAGAGTGGGGGAAGTAGAGGAAAACAGGCCTCTGTTCCTGGAACTCTGAAGTAGGGGTAGGGTTAATGAGACCTTTGTTCCTAGAACACTGAAGTAGATTGAGCCAGGCCTGTCTGTTCCTGGAAATAACTTTGTACTTTTTTTTTCCTTTTAGGCGCTTTAACTTATGTGTTACAACATGTCGTTCGCGCCGTACTTTGTACTTTTTACATTGAATTTTGCAAAATACCTTGATGAAGTATCTTTTCTGTTTGTATTTTTACTAAAATAAGAAGAGAATAAGTCTTCACTTGGAAACGAGTCAACATGTTTCAACAGAAAGTTGAAACTTTTCCATCAATAAATTCGTTTATTTAGTCAAGTGAAGAGACTTATTCTCTTCTTATTTTAGTATTACCTAATTAGTACTTGACATGGTATCCCGTTTTCAAAGTTTATGTTTGTATTTTTGTTCGGCATTCGTTAAAAAAATAAAGTATCTACCTACTAACTGAAAAAA
>NW_007410068.1:0-644 GCF_000475195.1 Diaphorina citri
ATTTATTATGTGTTGAAGAGGAGGAGGAGGAGGAGGAGGAGGAGGAGGAGGAGGAGGAGGAAAAGAAGAATAAGCAAAAGAATAAGAAAGATAAGAAGAAGCAGGAAGAGGAGTAGGAGGACGAGGAGGAGAAGGAAGAAGACTTGGAGAAGATGGAGAAGGAGGAGGTGGAGGAGGAGGAGAAGAAGGAAATGAAGAAGTGATTATACTAAAAGACAATTTGCTGAAAAGGGAGACATACCTACATAAGTATATGTGGGGAGAGCTATAAGTATGAAATTATAAATAAGTAGCTACCCATACGTAAGTACGTACGTTGTATTGTATATGGAAGAGTATTGGTGGATTTCACCAAAACCTTCTTTCCAGCTACAAACAGCCCGTTAGCTTAACAGCCCTGTTAAGCCAATACAAATTAAATGGAACTTAACTGGCTGTTAGCTTAACAGGAGTTCTAAATTTTATAAAAGTCGCAGCAGTGTAATTGCTGCGATATGAGATTCATAACTGAGAGGTCTGTGGTTCGAATCCAAGCTTTACCTATTTATTTTTTACTTGCCTATTTTAAAGTTAGTAAGGTACCTATCATTTTAAGTCAGCAAATTTCTGGTCTTTGTTCTTCTTAAGTTTTTTTTTTTAGAAAT
>NW_007410069.1:0-644 GCF_000475195.1 Diaphorina citri
AGTCTATATATTATGACCGATGTAAGCGGTTACAATAGCTCTATCAAACCTATTGAAAAAAGCACGATTCTCTGTATGGTTACCTATTGGGGTACTTTTGGCCAGAATTGGGTCATTTGCATAGCAAACCCTGTTTTTGAACCCTCATTTACAATAGCCACCTTCTGTGGTGTAGTGGTTGACTCGGGGGACCTCGGACATGGAGGACGGTTGTTCCAGCCCAATTCTTTGTAAAAATTTACCATCTACTAGAAAATACTTACTTTCCATTTCGCAAAGGATTGGACGAGGCTATATAATACTGTAGGAGAAAGAGAAGCAAAAGTGTACTTACTCAATACTGTTCCAATCCAACCGTCACGGGAATGTCAGGACCTTCACTTCACAATGTGCACAACCACATTTTCGATCAAACACGATAGCTTTCAGCCGTTCATGTTCATGATTCTCCCAATTTGAAAACCTTGGAAACTAATAAATCCCCTGCGGTTTATGATGATTTTATGACTGAAACTACAATCCCACACTCGAGTTTGTAAACAAAAGAAACACATTCAGAAAACGCGTAGGGAATTAAATGCAGGCCGGCCTGTCTGGAGATAGATATATTATGGCCACAAGCATAGGGAGCTTTTATTTGCAAT
>NW_007410070.1:0-644 GCF_000475195.1 Diaphorina citri
ACATTATCCCATCAGGATAAAATCCGCCCCGGGCGAGAATCAAACCCGCAGCCTAGCGCTTACAAGGCAGACGCACTACCAACTAAGCTAACTAGGCTGGCGGATTTTTCATTGTCATCGCTTCTGAACATTTACCCACGAAAAACTCGCTCAGAATAACACCTCTCCAATTGTCACTAAACTCAAAGCAAAGACAAACTCCTTTTAACATATTAGTTAAGCAGGTATTTTGACATTGTTTATTTAGTTAATTACGGTTTGATAAGGGACAAAAAAAATCGCCTCACTGGGGGGCCTTAAACTGAGAGTGTGCCAGCTTTTTCAATAACAGACATTTACTTAACATAAAAACATACACATGGGCGATGATTGAGCATAGGTAGGTACTCTACTTGAGAGGAAAAAAAAAAAAAAAAAGAAAAGAAAACGTTCAGACTAAAATCTTCATGGACAGCATGGACTTCTCAGGAAACACGGAAATTGTGACGTAAAACGGATCACCTACAAAAGCTTCAGGAATAGTTGACTTGGTTGGTAGCGCGTCTGCCTTGTAAACACTAAGCCGTGGGTTCGATTCCTACCCGGAGCGTATTTAAACCTGAACGGACAATGTTCGTTCTCGGAAAACCTGGCTTTCTACTATC
>NW_007410071.1:0-644 GCF_000475195.1 Diaphorina citri
AATTAAGTATAGCTTCTATCTAAGGCATTCGCCCGTGTCTCGTGAAAATGTGTTGCATTACATGGTCATAAGTACTTGGCTTTTTGAAAAATTCATTTTATTAAATGTACCTAACAAGTTAATACAAGTACATCGATTATAAAAAGTTGTAATTTGCTATTATGTATCTAAATAGGTAACCTACCTATTGGATACTTGGTACAAATTCTAATACCCGTAGGCAGCTTGTTTTTACATAGTTATTGTATTACATAGGTACTTACTTATTTATACCTACTACCTAAGTAGGTACATATATAGATTACCTATACTACTTAGTGGGTACGTAGCTACACATTTAATTAAGAGAAAATATGAAAACACATAGGTAGGTAGGTAAAAGCTAAATACCAACAGATTATGAGGCAGTAGGTATTATTTAGATGTAGGTAAGTTGGTAGGTATATTTAAACATACCTACCTACTCTCAAGAGGTGAAAAAATAATTATGGTAAGATTTCCTCGCGAGGTGTTTCAGGTGTTTCATACCTATTTTATGAGAGGCGTGTCTTATTGAACAGTAGGTAAGTATAAATAGGAAGTGTTGTTTAAATTTTACCTGCAATAGGTTTTAGATAAACCTTGTGTAGTAAGAATCGAGGAAA
>NW_007410072.1:0-644 GCF_000475195.1 Diaphorina citri
AACTTTTTCATTGGAACAGCAATTAAATATTGAATTTTCGACCTTTTAAAGTTACTTTTTCGGAGTTTTGACCTCAGATTTGGATTTTTCACATTTTACGTAGGAATCGACCTTTTATTAATAATATTTTCCCTATTGCAACTCCTCCATTAGTACCATTTATTATTACCATTTATGTGAGTAGGAGGGATGAGAAGAGTAATATTATAGATGAAGGGAAGTGATGTTCCCCCAGCTTACGTGAAAAGATACGTCACTGGTTTTGTGTCAGTGCATAAATAAAGGTATTACGGGTCATAGGAATGTATGTTATGAGGTGATAACAGTACAATAACGCTACGAGATCAACAAACACTTCATAATAAACTTGTAGATTCAAGTTTTAGCGTGAATTAGAAATGTGTAAAGCGTGAGTGATGAAAAAGGAACTACTCTTTTCAGTGAACTACTCAGTCCCTGAGTCAGATCCATACCTATATTAGGCTATAGGGAGTTGAAGAGTGTATTTCGAGCTTTAATCTTTTGAGTAAGGTCCGCAGAATGATGACAGAGTGGAATATGGGTCAATAGGGTAAGTGTACCATTTATTCGCCCACCTAAAAAACGTACCATTTATTGGCCCACCTGTACCATACGCCACACAA
>NW_007410073.1:0-644 GCF_000475195.1 Diaphorina citri
ATGAATCATAGGGTTGTTCCTGCGCCAGAAATAAAAGGAATAAGAGAAAATGATTTCGCTTATATTATGACGTCACGGTAAGAAAATAAGGCCTAGCTCATTTGCCTACAAATTATACACCGTACCTATGCAAACATTACTTGAGAAACCCTACACTCTCAGTCAGAAAGTGATGGATTTCTTGAAAATTCATTCAATATGATTGTTTGCTTAGAAAATAGAAAAGCTCGAATTGGATGCGCAACACCTACACAATTTTATGCAACTTCATCTGCAACCACCCTTGTATTGTTTCATGCCTCCTTGTTCCTTGTTGATTTCTAACAAATAGGTAGGTAGGTAGAGTCCGCAACATTGATTCTGAACGGCACGGTGCACTGTATTTGTTTTCAGTTTTTCTTGGGTAACTGATATCAACAGCTTCTGTCCGAACTCCGAAAATACCTTGCTCTATTACTAACTATTATGTTCATATACCTACTTTTATCTATTGGGTAAAACCCCCAATGGCCGACACCCTTAAGGAACTTTTTCCATAAAAACAGCATTATGAACTTAATACCACGTCTAATCTGAAGATTTTTTTGTGGAAATAAATAAAACATATTGTATTTTAGTAAGAGACATAATTTTTTTATTGAAAT
>NW_007410074.1:0-644 GCF_000475195.1 Diaphorina citri
CTCGGGCTCCCAAGAGATACTTGCGAGATCCAGGAGAATACATACATGATTATTTTATTTATATTATTTTCTTTATTAGGTATATCAAAATAAACATTAAAGAAATAATAAATTAAAATTGTTGCATGGTTTTTTTAATAGGTAATCGTAAATATTTAAAAAAATAAATTCAGATAAAAATAATTAATATTTTTTTCATCAGGACAATTACGATTAAAAAGGATTTTAAGTAAATTGGTGAGCTTTCGATGTACTCCTGCTGCGATAGAGTCAACATCTATCTTGCTCTGAAGATGATGTCCTGAGTGACATCGAAAGCTCACCAATTTAAATAAAATCCTTTTTAATCGTAATTATTATTGTCCTGATGAAAATATTAATTATTTTTATCTGACTTTAATTTTCAAATAATAGAATGTTGAGTTTAAAAAAAAATCTCAAAACAGCTAAACTCACAAAGTCACAACACAAATCACCGGTTTTTAATGTTTTTATTTATTCATTTCATTTTTGTTCTCAAAACAGCTAAACTCACAAAGTCACAACACAAATCACCGGTTTTTAATGTTTTTATTTATTCATTTCATTTTTGTTTACAAAATATACGTGCAGTTTTTCGATGCGCATGAAATTTAAAACTGATT
>NW_007410075.1:0-644 GCF_000475195.1 Diaphorina citri
GAGCCCGGTGGCTGTTAACGCCCCTGATCTAGGATATACCTAGCAGGTATCTGTGCTTCAGATGGTCTGGGATTCTAAATTTGCCGAGTGAGTCAACTCCTGTTGAGAGTGACTCAACTGAGATAGTTTTGGTTTCAGCTGTGACATGAGGACAGTTGGTTCACGTGATTTGGTAGTGAAAACCTCTATCGGGATTAGAGATGTCAAAGTACGTGCCTACTCATCTAAACCTGGTGTACCTTTAGGCACATTGGTAATAGACATTAAAATTTATTGTACCTATACCTACACAATATACAGGTAGGTATGGACTATGGTACCTTGTTTACCATGTTTTATAGTTTACTATCGATTAGTAGTCAACTATGAAATGGGATTGTCTGTCTAGTCTAAGAACAAAATACATGTAAATGAAGTTGAATTTTTATGTGGGTAAGAAAATCATTTTATGTGGATTTGCTAAACATAGGTACGAAACATGTGTGTAGATAGGTAATGCATTGATGCATATCTATCTAATATGGAGGTAGACACTTAATTTAAATGATATTTATTTAAACATGAAGTTTAAATATTTGTTTGTGAAGTTAATGAACCAACTTTAGAAGAATGACATCGACTCGTAGGTATTAGGTAGGTAGGTA
>NW_007410076.1:0-644 GCF_000475195.1 Diaphorina citri
TCTCACGCTGAAACAATGAGTCAATTGAGTAGCGCTGGTGAGGTGCTGAAATGTGAGTAGCTCCTATTATGTAGGTACTGAGTAACTATGTGCCTACTGAATTGAGTACATACCTGCATAAGTAACTATGTATGTACTGAAGTACCTAGCTATATACATGAGTAACTATGTAGATTCTGAATTGATGATGTGTAATATTATTGAGTAAAATGATATTACGTAAAGCTTATCTGCCTACAAAGTAATCTGTGATGTACCCACTTACTGAGATGTCGAAGACAGGCCTTACTAAACAGGTGGTAATACACAAAAAGCTCAATCTGAGGGCTAAACAGCCCTAAAGGATGGGTTAAGCTTCTCCGACTCTACTAAACGGATGGTAAAAGGTAGAGTTTTATAATTTTATTGAATGTTCGTGCTCCTGTAGTAAGGGTCAGATTCAATTTTTTCAGAAGACCGAATGAGCCAATCTGCGTAATTCGTGGAGTCAAAGATATTTGGACCATAAATCTCTTGGAGGGTTTCAGCAGTCATTATATATAAGTTCTGTGGGTCAACTTGATAAAGAGAACCAAAAAGGCAGATATATTTTGCAGAACTTCAAAGAATTATTACAGTTTATTTATTAAAAGCCGACATGTTTC
>NW_007410077.1:0-644 GCF_000475195.1 Diaphorina citri
CAACAACAACAACTTATCCGTGTCCAAATGAATTCAGCATGTAAATCTCCAGAATTCTACGGCTGCGGGGTTACACGAATAGAGATCACTTTGAGTGTAGGTTGTGCCGATGTTGTGATGTTGTTACATACGAGTAGGTGGGCCTCACACTTTTCGTCATTTGCGTATTATCCTGCCAGAATGAGACTGAAAAGTACCTTTACTCCTGCAGTCTAAACAAGGCCTTGTATATTTCATAGGTAATGTTTACACATAAGTTATGTCCGGAGTCTAAATAAACAATAAACTAATTTTACTTCCTCTTTTCGTTTAGGTCTGCTTGCGGATTGACTCCTGCAAGTCCTTCATCAGATGCTCCCCTCCCATTGTTCTCTATGCTCAGTAGCGCTCGACTACTCTCTAGTGGAAACCATACGAACTACGAAACGCAAGGACTCCACCAGTACGCTATGAAACCCACGTATGTGCCAATAAAAATGTTTAAAAATCTTTAAATCCAGCATTATGATATTTTGCCAATTCAAGCCAGATATTTGGTGGCAGCTGGCAGCAACAGTTTTGTCATGACTGGTCCCGTTTCGTTTGAGTACGCTATGAAACCCACGTATGTGCCAACAAAAATGCTTCAAACCAACATATGCCAA
>NW_007410078.1:0-644 GCF_000475195.1 Diaphorina citri
GAGAGTGTCTCTCTCTCTCTCTCTCTCTCTCTCTCTCTCTCTCTCTCTCTCTCTCTCTCTCTCTCTGTATCATTTATTGTATACCGACGCGACGTATAATTTTTTCATTAGGTCTTCTAATTATAAATATTTTATTCAAGGCCTGAAAGAAAACGCAGAGGACAAAGGAGCTCGAGTGGCCCTTAGTCATACCATCACATAAATAAAACACAGAAAACCTATGCTCGACACTATCTAAGTGAGACAGAGTGCTTTCCAAGCCTTTTCTCTCCCATTTTCCAGAAAATCCAGCCTCTCTTTTCTTTCACATAGGGATGGAGTAGGGGAGGGAGGAGAAAAAATCTGGTGTGAACATCACACGACTTTCTATTACATTTGCAAAATACGTAGGTATTTGAAAAGAAATAGAAAATAAAAAAAATGTAATAAAAGGGAAATTTGTTGACACAGGGGAGTATCGAACCCGCAACTTCTCAACTGTAAGTCGGACATTCTAAAAGTTTCACCATTCGATTCCGCGTGAAAAATCACATGGGATTGACTATTCACGTGCTCATTTAGTAACGGTTCACGAATAATAGGGAAATTTGTCGACACAGGGAAGTATCGAACCCGCAACTTCTCAACCGTAAGTCAGACAGTAC
>NW_007410079.1:0-643 GCF_000475195.1 Diaphorina citri
ATATAGGTATGCCAGTAGGTACGTAATGTATGTTGAGATTGAAGATAGAACTCTTGGGGAAAGTCAATTCTATCTTCGTGACATAAAGCTACCTTGATACTTTGATGTCATGTAGTTCATTTTCATGATATTACAATGCTGAGAGATGAGAGATAGCAAGATTAAATAGGACTCCTGGGTCTGTATCATCGGTTCTCAACATGTATAGGGTCAGGGGGTTCATTCATATATAGGTAAAGATGGATTTGTAGTTACATACCTAACAACCGAATTTACAGTTTTACGAAATGATTTTCTAACTGTGGAACTCACTAGCAATTCTGTCCAAGTTTCCATATTTTGATATTAATTCGTCCAAATTCAAAATTCTGCTTTTTCATCGGCTATTAGGTACACTTGTAAGATACTTTTCCATACTTTGGTGATATGAGGCACTGGTAATATTCGCTCTACTCTGGAAATTGGAAATCGATAATGATAATAATTCCATTGAACATATTATAAAGTCTAGCAGTCTCTAAGGAGACCAGTTTTCACTCACGTCACTCAGATGACTCAGATCTAAATCTAAAGTCAGTTGACAAAAATCCGTCAAAAGTTTGAAAGCCGCCAGTTCGTATTCTCAGTCTACCCGATTTTCCAA
>NW_007410080.1:0-643 GCF_000475195.1 Diaphorina citri
TTTTTTTTTTTTTTTTTTTTTTTTAGTTGGGTCTGATTTGGGCTGCATAATTCAGAAAAGAACCATCCATAAGGGGAATTGAATTGCCTCATGGATGTTTCTTTTCTGCTTAATGTTGTCCATTTGAACTTTCTGGGTACTGCCAGGTCAGGAGAGGTTTACCTAGCCAGTTGTATCTGCGCAGACAAATAATCTTCAGTTGTAGCAATCATCTTCAAAAACAATCAAAGTGTTTGAGGCTTAGTACAAAGAAGACAAGTTAGTGTTTGGAGTAAAGTTCTGTGGTGTTCCTGTTACGCTCAGTTGAGATCACCTAACATAGGTACCTACTACAGATTTCTGTAAAGTTTACAAGAATTACAAGGATTTTCGTACTAAGATCTTGTACCATAATGATAATATTTTAGAAGAATGGCCAACACCCAACAGGCACTTGTATGAGACACCAACTTCTCGTTTTGTGGTAAGAAAACAAGAAAATTCTCAGAATTCACAGATATTAATCTTTTAACGATCCGATGAGACCTAATTATCTATCATAACAAATAACACCGAGACCTGTTCAGTTTTATTGGGACAGATCTGTAAGTACTAAGTAACGATTAAAAACTATATTAAAAAAGTTAGAACTTTCAAGGGTATA
>NW_007410081.1:0-643 GCF_000475195.1 Diaphorina citri
TCAAGGTTTCCCTCTGAGGGAAAAGCTCCAAGAAATCAGTTATAAAAGTCTACTTTTTAACAAGATAAGAAGGATGGTATACTCATAGACAAATCTATTATTCACACCAAACACCAATAGTAAAAAACCATGATATATGAATGACTATTTATAGTCACGGTGACGTACGTCACTTTGGCGTCAAAATATTTGCGCCAAATACGAGAAGTTGTTTTCCAGAAACAAGTCACAGACCATCAGATCACTCGAATCACAACATAGTACAGTAGAACCTCGATTATTTCAACTTCCATTATATTTCAACTCCAAAATCCACTGTTTTTTCTATCTTTTAAAGGATATCCTATCTTATCAGAGGAAGAGATCGTTGATCTGTCGAAGTTCAAAATCATGTCGAAGACATGTTTTTTGTTTGTTTCTTATGGTTTGTATTGTTTAATTTCAAAATCGGTGTTTCTTATAGTTTGTATTGTTTAATTTCAAAATCGGTTCAATTTCAATAGGTTATTTATTCCCTACTTTGTTCTTTTGTATCTAAAATTTGTCCTTTTTTCATTGTCTTAGGTATATGAAAGTTCGATTATTTCAACTTTTATAGAGAACCTCGATAATTTCAACTACCCCCCCGTCCCAATTGGTTGAA
>NW_007410082.1:0-643 GCF_000475195.1 Diaphorina citri
AAAGAAATACCTGTACCATACACTGTGAAAATAGAGAAGCAAGTTCCGTATCCTGTGTATGTGAAAGTTCCTTACGATAAACCGTACCCTGTGATTGTACGCAAACCGTACAAAATCGTTCACGAAGTTTTACATCCGTATGATGTACACATTAAAGTTCCAAAACCGTATGAAGTTATCAAGCACGTTCCAACTCCCGTGAAAGTCCCAGTTGATCGCCCCTATCCTGTGTCTGTTCCCAAACCTTATCACGTGACTGTGGAGAAGAAAGTTCCCGTGACAGTTGAGAAGCGAGTTCCCTACCCTGTCCCTGTGCCTGTGGATAGACCTTACCCCGTACATGTACCTGTCACTAAACATGTGCCTTACACTGTAGAGAAGCGAGTACCAGTAGAAGTGAAGGTACCTGTGGACAAACCATACCCTGTGTACATACCTAAACCCTATGCCGTCCACGTAGCCAAGCCTGTGCCCCATACCGTGGAAAAACATGTGCCATATCCTGTCAAAGTTGCTGTCAAATATCCTGTCAAAGTTCCTGTCCCATATCAAGTAGTAAAACATATACCAGTATATGAACATGACCATCACTATTCTCATAGCAATCATAACTCACAACACTACTAAACCAACCCTTGACCTC
>NW_007410083.1:0-643 GCF_000475195.1 Diaphorina citri
GTGTATTTACCTATTTACTCTATGTACTTTATATCTGAAGTACATAGCTACGTACATTATACATATGTATCTGAAGTAGGTATATTATAAATGAGGTGAAAGGGGAGGGGGAGGGAATAGTGTTATTGTGGTGTAACTCAGAAACTTGTTGGTTGCGCAATGGTTTTGCTTTCATGTGTGAGTAGGGAGGTAGGTACATATATGAGAGGGGTTTTTTTTCGTCTTCGTCAAAGGTTTGTATATGAGAGTGTTTTGTCCACAGAACTACAGAGCGTGACCTTGTTTTGAAAGAAAGCATTTTTTTTTTTTGAAGTTTGATAGAAGGCACTATAATTACTGGGGTCTTATCCTTCTTTGATATCCTTCTGAAATTACTTAGGTCTTATCGTACCAAAACCGAACAAAGAAGGAGGAGGAGAGGATTGGGAGAAAACCAGCCCTTCCGAAAACGAACCCTATCTGTTTAGAATAAAGTTCGCCCCAGGCGGGAATCGAACCCGCGGACTGACGCTTATGTACGGGCATCCTAGGAAATAGGAGGGGCTCTTTTTTTGGTGTTCTATTTTTCGAAGGCGTTTCTACAAAAGTACATGGGGCTTGGCCCTTTGATTTGTAAAAAAAAAAAAAAAAAAAATCCCAACTC
>NW_007410084.1:0-643 GCF_000475195.1 Diaphorina citri
TATTATTATTATTATTATTATTATTATTATTAATTTATTATTATTATACATACGTCCCGAATACGTTCCATCTCCGTCCCGACTAGGTAGGAGAGGATGGAGACGAAACGTACCTGTTTGGGACGTATAAGTGTGCGCCCGCTTTAAGGGTCAAAAGCTTCAATTGCCTCGGTGGTGTAATGGCTAGAGCGCTGGATCTGGGATCTCAAGAGCGGTGGTTCGAGTCCAAGTCAATTCATAAAATTAATCGAGGTGTATTAGGTGGGTAAAGACATTTGTGACATGCAATGATTAATACTTTTACTGTTCTTTTTAAAGAGGTTTGATAGAAGGAACTGTAACTGCTATGGTCTTATCGTCCCGAAAGTGAAGAGAGAAGGAAGACAGGATAGAACGTAAATGGGAAGGAAAGTTATAATGTAGGTAATCGTAATTTTTGATGATAATAATAATAATTATAAGGTTTATTCAGTTTCTTCACAAATTTCATCGAAATTTGTTTTTAGTGCGAAAACACATTTTGAGAGTTCGCTAGTTTCTATATTTATTTCTACTGTTAAGCTCTCTGGTTCCCGCAGTGACGATGCAGTGTGTATATTATTTCGCTGACTATAATGTATCAACTATATCTCGTACATATTAC
>NW_007410085.1:0-643 GCF_000475195.1 Diaphorina citri
AAAAGTTTCGTGTCGCATCCTTGTCACATTTGACATCTACATACCAAATTTCAACTCTCTAGCTCTTACCGTTCTCGAAATATTTTGTTTACAGACAGACAGACAGACACACACACAGACACACAGACACACACACGGACCAATGGCTGAAACTTTGGATTTAGGCTCTAGGGACCTCAAAACGTGTTTTGGCACTAAAAACTGACCATCGAAAATTTGACCCGATTACATTACTTTCCTTCCTATAGGATAAGGAAAAGTAAAAAGGAAAAACTACATATAAAGAAAAGAAGGATAAACCGGACTCAAAGAAGACGATAGAGACGAAAAAAAAAGAGGTTTGATAGAGGGAACTGTAATTACTAAGGTCTTTTCGTCCCGAAATCGAAGAGAGAAGCAAGACAGGGAATAGAAGAAAGCCAACCGTTCCGAGAACGCATCTTATGTGTTTGGGGTAAAATCTGCCCCGGGCGGGAATCCGCGACCTAGCGCTTGCAAGGTAGACGCGCTACCAACCAAGCTAAATTAGACTGACTTGCAAAGGAAAATAGAGTCCAATTTTTTAGATTCCAAACTAATTGTAGGCTAGCAAGTAGATTTTATTCTGCCAGCCTAGTTAGCTTAGTTGGTAGTGCGTCTGCCT
>NW_007410086.1:0-643 GCF_000475195.1 Diaphorina citri
ACAAGTTAACCAAATCTGAACGGGTGGCCATTGAAGCACTTCCCTTCACGTTGGGCACTTTACCTCTGATTTGGAACTCTGTTTACATACGTAGGTTTGGCTTATAGGGAGAAAAAATACCTAATGCCAAAGTTAATTTTCAAAACTAGCAAACATAACAAAGGAAACTTTAAAATAAAGGAAGGATCATTTAATTCCTTTATTTATTCAATAAATGGCGATTTTTGTGAATTAAAAGGGGCGAAAAATACAAAGCACAAATTTTGGTGAACATTATCAAAAAAGTCTTTTGGCAGAAGAAAGCTCTAGGGGTTCGATTCCCGTCCGGGGCGGATTTTATCCTCAACAAACAAGGTTCGGTTTATTCTCGGAACTGCTGGCTTTCTCCCAATATTCTGTCTCCTGTCTTCGTTCCATCTTCGCTTTCGGGGCGATAAGAGCTTTATCAAACCTCTTAAATTAAAAAAAAAGCTATCGAAATAAAAAAAAATCACGTTTCTTACTCACCAATCTCACCATTTCCCGCGCATTTTCTCATCTCGCGTTTCTTTCAAGCCGGGTCCCTTTTACTTCATTGATAACGAAATCATTGACATTACGACCTCTCCCGTCTACGATACGACCCCCATTTTATGACCCTATA
>NW_007410087.1:0-643 GCF_000475195.1 Diaphorina citri
GTTGTTGTTGTTGTTGTTGTTGTTGTTGTTGTTGTTGTTGTTGTTGTTGTTGTTGTTGTTGTTGTTGTTGTATTTGTTTTGTTCATTGTGTGTGAAGTGAGCGAGAGAGAAAGAAAAACAAAAACTTAGTGGGTGTAGAGAGTGAGAGAGGGAGGAAGAGAGAAAGGGAGAGAGAGAGAAAGAGAGATCCATTGATTGAAAAGAAAGAGTGAGGGAGATGAAAAATAGGATACAAGAGAGAGGGATAGGAGGAGAAGGGGACGAAGAAGAAGAGGAGGAGGAGGAGAAAGAGAGAGAGAAAGAGAAAGAGAGAGAGAGAAAGAGAAAGACAGAGAGAGAGAAAGAGAAAGAGAGAGAGAAAGAGAGAGAGAGAGAGAAGGAGAGACAATTGAATGAAGGGAAAGAGAGAAAGGTAGGGAAAGAGAGAAAGGAGAGAGAGAAAAACGATGAGAACAAGAAAGAGGAGGAGATGAAGAAGAGCAGGAGGAGAGAGTGAGAGAGAAGTATAGGATGAAGGGAGAGAAAAGGACAGGGATTTATGTAGGAGGACCACAGAACACATTTCCATTTATCAAATGTAAGAGAGAGAACAACAATAAGGGAGAGAGAGAGAGAGAGAGAGAGAGAGAGAGAGAGAGAGAGA
>NW_007410088.1:0-643 GCF_000475195.1 Diaphorina citri
ATAATAAACGCCCTATGTCACTGCGACCTGTTTAGATCTTTTGTGACTTTCCCTTTAGTTATCTAGAAGACTTCTTACGAAGGCCTTCTTTTTTGACGACTGATTTCTTTGACTTCTTTAGGTGTTATAATCATCCTTGACTTTTAGGCTTTCGCCTAAATGGTCTCTCCTTCAAGGGCCTAAGGTATTCTCTATCACTTAATCAGTAGAGCTGAGAGTTATGGATGTCACTATACCATGATTTAAAGCTCTAAAAACCGATGACGAAATTTCATACACCGCGCAGGACCGGGTCAGGACTTGAATTCGCTCTCTTTCATGTTATCGGTCACCTATATCTGATGGTTATCTACTACAGATACCCTGTATTATTCGCGTATTATGTTCTTGTGTTGGTTGACTTGGTTTCTTGTTTTGAAACTTCTTCTTTATGGATCCGCCTGACGAGTGTAGGTAACACTGATGACCTAGAACTTGACCAATCAGCAACCTGGAATGAATCGACTCTATTTTTACCCTAGAAGCCTAGAACATAAAACGATTTTAGCCTAATATATTAATCTACTTTGTACTCGTTTTCTATTACCCTTACGTATAGGGAACCTATACAAGGTAATGAGAAAGTATTGCAATCGGTCCAAAT
>NW_007410089.1:0-643 GCF_000475195.1 Diaphorina citri
ACACGGACCAATGGCTGAAACTTTGAATTTAGGCTCTAGGGACCTCAAAACGTGTTTTGGCACTAAAATCTGACCATCAAAAATTCGACCCGATTACATTACCTACCTACTTTCCTTCCTATAGGATAAGGAAAGTAAAAATGAGTCAATCACGAGCTAAAAGTCACGGAGGCAATAGAAATAACAATTTCAGAGGTTTTTTTCGATAAGGCGCTTTAACATGTTAATAAATGTCGTTCGCTCCGTACAAAAGGGTTAAAAAAATTCACGTTGTTTGGTGCATTTTGCAGCATTTGTTATCGATCGACTGTGTGTGGACATAGCTATAAGTCCGTATAATTTTGTTGATAGATGATGGATACAAAAGACATTATGAGTCAATGACGAGCGAAAATTCACGGAGGCAATAGAAAAACATAACAACTCCACAAGGGGTTAAAAGTTAAAAAAAAAAAAAAATCTTTTTTCACGATAGTTCTTGACATGTTTGATGCATTTTGTTATTTGCTTCACATGTCTTTTACATGTACTCTGTTTGAATTCTGATGCTTACTGACATTTGTACAAAATTCTACATTTTGTTTTCTACATTTAACAACACGAGGGAATGAAAAGTTTAAATAAGTTGGAAAAATACATTTTA
>NW_007410090.1:0-643 GCF_000475195.1 Diaphorina citri
GTGTGAGGTGTTCTTAGAAAATGAGCTTTTCTGTGTGATGTCATCGAAACTTTCCTGTGATAAAACCAAAATTTTCATATGATATCACCAAAACCTTTATGTGATATCACCGAAACATGGTGCGTCCTTATTTCACTTTGTAATGTGACTTTGAACACAGTTTTTGTCACGAGCTTTTGTCTATTTAAAGAAAAATGCACCGAAGGTCAATGCATCTGGTATATGGTCAGAAATCACATCAATGGAAACTTGCTACCTTTATAGCTGTCAGAAATGAGGTTGAACGGAAAAGGGAGCTTTCACAATTTGAGCACTGACCAGTGTTATTATAGGGTTAGGTTCAGCACAAAAGAAGCTTTCTTTTTCACTGTCGTGGCTTCTGGATAATTATTCAAAATCCCCAACATGTGAACGCAAGCACCAAGAGAGTCAGTCATGATGAGGTGAACGGCAATTCCCAATAGATCAGTTGCGCTTACTTGGGTGGTGTTTCTAAGTCATAGAGCAGGAAAAATGAGGACCAACGGAATTTTTCTTTTTCTTCCACGACTTCTAGATACCGAGGTAAATCGATTTAAAAAATACCGGTAAATCGTAAACTTTGACGTCACGGCATACGCTCCCGTAGGCGATGACGTCATAA
>NW_007410091.1:0-5000 GCF_000475195.1 Diaphorina citri
AGCTTGGAGTAAAACAGAACTACTAGAATCTCTGGACGGAATCACGAGGGAGAAGCTGGTAGAATTCTCGCATGATCTGCTCTCCAAGATGTTCATTGAGGCGTTGATCCATGGCAATGCTAATAAACAGGTAACTATATGCTTCGTATGACTAAGGACCGGGTCCACAAAGTGAGTTTAAACTCCGTTTAAGTTTTAATCGTCAGCTCCAATGGCGTAGTGGTCACTGCGCTCGCCTTGCACGCGGGAGGCCCGGGTTCGATTCCCGGCGGGGTCATGAAATTTGTACCATGCAAATGATTGATTCCGTGACTGGCTGTTGCGGGGCCCACTCAGCCTCGTGAGGAAAATGAGTAGCTATGACATATAAATGCGCATAGCGACCGGTGCCAGCATGGTAGGTAAACATTGGATGTTAGGATTTTTGAGATATTGGAAAAAAATCCTACAATGCTGCAGTGAGCACCAAAGTTGTGACATAATAACACAAAAAAACTGCATTTACATTTTTTTTTTACATTTACATTATTATTATTAATATTATTTTGAACAAACGAAGAAACTGCTGGGAAAAAGGGACTCTAATCCTATGTCAATGAAGTATTCTGAAAAAATCTCCATAAAGTGTTCGAATTCGAATTGTCACTGCTACAACAACAACATCTGGACAATCGCGAGCTGCTAGCTTTTCCAAAAGTTTACTAATTAGCGTCACTTACCCCAAGTACTCAGAACATTCAGGAGCAAAACGACCCACAGGGAATAGGGATGCATACATCCCCTTGAAAACTCTATAGCCCATGATCCCAAGCAAGAGCTCCTTTCAAAACTAGGATCTCTAAACCAACACTTCAATAGAACCCATTAGAAACTAGATTCTTTGTCCCTATTAGTGTTGACAACTGCTGTAGATAGGGCATTTTAGACCCTATTTATACTTGCCATTGGTAGGTAATTTCAGTAAATTGTTTACTGACACGCTAACCGTGAAGGTCACAGGTGGAAAACGCACATTGTTTCATAAAGGATTAATAAATTAAGAGAAAACGCTAATTAGAGGAGAGGCAATGAGTCTATTCTTTTAGGCAAGAAAGTCACAAACATATGTGATGTGTCATAGAGTCATAGTAATAGAGCATATGAGAAAAATAAATCACCTGTCCTAATTATGTACCCATTATAATATTGAAGCATGAACTTTGCACATGCACACTCAGGAGGCATCTAAACTGGAAATTGTGGCACCTTTACATGAGAGAAACAATAATTAAAATTTTATTGATGAGCTGCGCATAGTTTGGATTGTCACAATGACGCAATATACTACTCAGACAGAATTGTTAGATTAATATTAGATTGAAATGATTGAAATTTAATAGGTGATACTGCCATTGAACTTGTAAATCACTAAATTCCACTTATTCCTCCTGATTCTATCAGGATGTAATTTGTCCATTCTTCCTTTCACGGGAAGGGCCTACTACCGCACAGACTACACGAGTCTTAGTAGTGGTTTCATTGCTACGAAAAGAAAATTAAGCTATGAGACACTCATCTTTTAACAGGGGCTGAAAAACTTGAGCGAATGTCTTAATCAAAGTCCACATCTCTTTCCCCTCTGATTTCAGGCCCTCTCGCGAGCTCCCTCCAAATGTTCCACCTCCTCCGCGCCTCGCCCTCCCTCCCCCTCTCCCTCCCTTCACATCAACATCTCGGAGAAGTGGACGTGACGGAGAGACGTAAACAACAAACCTTGAACTCTCCCAAATCAACATGCGTGGAAGGTTCATGAATAATATTAGCAATACCGGATTGAACCTGTCAAACTTATAAAAGCTCAATTTACAAATGACTGTGCGGATTGGCACTTGAATCCCACTAGTAGTCCACATCTTATATGACAGACTAATCCATTCTAAGGAAGATAGTACTTTAACCGTAATTATCTCTAATTCTCGTATAGAGAGCGACCGTCTTCAATCTTTCTCTAAGCTCCGTCATACTAGAGAATAAAGAAGAGAGAAAATCACAGGAAAACTTCATTAGGCTTGTGTAATTAGCACGTACACGATGTGTATCACGTACAGTAATTCAACACCACGTTATCCTCCGATACTCTTTATCAATCAGCGTAGAGCGGAACACAGCGGAGTACCCAGCGTTTGAAGAATACATGGCGTAGAGAGGGATGATGTCCACTCAACTTCGTACTTGAACTAGAAAATAACGGGTAGTGTGTTAGTCCTCCCATAGCAGATTTGAACTCTTTAGACACCGTGGAAATGTACTCTCTTTGTTATTTATTTTACGAAATAACTACCCACAAGAGTACCCGCGCTCGAAAGAACACTGAACAGTTGTGAACAAGACGCGGAAAGCAAATGATGAGGCGTGCTTCTTTGCATCATATTCTCCTATCATTCTTTATAATCTAACTTTACTAACTTAAATTATCCACACCAATGTTACCGAAACTTCGAAATATTTCATGTCATTTGACAAGATGAATAGGGAGGGAGCTAAGAATAGTCCTACATTAACCAGGTAAGAAGGAAGTGGATGCTCCATTCTCGCCCACGGGTGATGATGGCGTGCTGAATCGTGCTCAGAATCACTCACCTAGAAGTAACGGATGCCCTTTCTTTTAATTCGAATACAGTGTAGCATGAAGCGAATATTGTCCCCGACTTGTGTAATGCGCATATTTAACAAGAGATGTAGTCTATATGCCCCTAGGTGGGAGGCCGGGCCTTAGAACATTAGGCGGGCGCGAGAATCGACAAAGCTCCGACAGCGTGCGTGTGCGCGGAGAGCGCCGTACAGTAGGTGGTGAGGGTTATTACACAAAGGTGGATGCGAAGGCGGGCGAGCCGGGAAGAGTAAGGGAGTGTGGGTGAGAATATTTTTTTTAGAGTTAGTGTAGGAAGCGAGGAGGTGTAGTTGTAGAGCCCTGAGGGCTATAGGGAGTGGCGCGGAGTTGCTTCTAATGCGTTGAGTTGCCGATTTTTGTTGCAGAGACTACTTTAGCAAGTGCCTTTCACCGTTTGCCCGTTACCTCTTTTGGCTGTGCCTCATATAATGTCTTTTCGACGGTAATCAGCAGTAGATACAATGTTACCCATCCTTCTCTCTAAGATTCTATTCTTCAGAGACGCGGTTGACACAAACACTTGCGACAAATCTCTACATCTCTCTCAAGGCGCTGTCACTACTCTCGCGCGTCTTCTGATGCTATCACCTAGTGGACCGGTCACCCACGCTGACGCCGCGTCTAGTATTTAGACCAACCGCCCAATGAGATACGTGCCAACGTCAATAGCGGGAACTATACAAGCTGCAGGCGGCGTCTGTGCCGTATTGTCGCTAGTTTACTGATTACCCGATGTATACAGACTCTCTTACGCAGAAAGCGCCTAAGCTTAGATAACCAAGCGACCTGAGAGTGATTACACAACGTCCTACGTCATAATTAAATCATTGTAAGCGTCATCCTACATAGAGCACCGTGGTTAAAATCTACGTGAATTTAACGCTTCTAGACTAACACTAAGCCTAATCCACTAAGAAAAGGAAATTCAGCCTTGTGATGAGATAGTATTACTGAGACGCGTAAATTATGTCAAAAGAAGTGAGGCTGAAGTATACGCGCTCTATTAGCGATCTCTCACAAACCCCCCCCCCCTCCCTTCCCTGTAGGTCTCTTTACACGTCTGTGTTCTATCCTGAGAGCGAGAATGAGAACGATAATGCTTCTAATTCTTAATCCTTAATTATATATCATACATATTTACAAGTCAATAACTCTAGTAAAGTTATATTTGATGACATGATACCATTTACAAGATAGAACAGCTACTAAAGACTCCGAAATCGTCAAAAAAGTACTACAAAAGAATAGACAAACGAGAAGCGTATACATATGTCTGTAATACAATGTTATATATTTATACGGTACCTTAAACTCAAACCTCGTTCTATTTATGTTATTTCTAAGTAGAATATCCTGTGAACACGATTAGATGCGGACGCATTTCATACGCAGGCACCGTTTTAATCCTGCGTTCACACAGTTTTCATCCCCGCACTCAGGTACAGTTCAACAGTTACCTAATTAAATTATTATCTCTATCTATTTATCTGTTCACGTTTGTACGTTTCTGTGTTTTAGTGTAGTAACTTTTATCTGACCGTTCGAGTTCTGTCCTTTGTATTTTATATATTGTTGTCATTAAATTTACGGGTCTTGGTGTAAAACTCTAAATTAAGTTGAATAACCCGAGATTTCTCTAACTCGTTTGATATTAGACCACACAAAACTTCGGTCGAGGGTATCAGCTGAGGTGAGCGTGAGCGTGGTATAGACTCTCTCTAATAACGTTCATAGAATACCTTCTTTTACAAACGCGCAGGTATTAAGATATATACACCAAGTCATAAGATTTGTAAAGACTTATGTTAGAGCATCTAAGAACTTAAGCGATTGCTAGGCGAGTGTTACACAGGCGTGCCCGTAAGTCGCAAGATTCTATTTGCGTAGCCGAACAATCATCTTATTCTATTGCTGGCTGCGCGCATAAAGTTCTCGAAGAAGAATCGGAGTATAACCGATAGGGAGGCCAACAGGCGCGCGTACCGCAGACGGCAGGCGGTAGCGGCGTGCGGATTGCCTGGATTATCGGCCTAAGTGATCTACCTCCAGAGTAAGTAGGTGGAGTCGTCATATAGAGTATAGAGAAGATCGCAGAAGGTGGTAGCGTACCGTCAAGAAGAAATATAGAGTGAAGGTGAGTACAACGCTTATCTTGCTCCTTGTATCGCTGGATAAGAAAAATGAAGGCACAGAGCCACAAGAGTTACGCGCGAACGTTCAAACGGCACTATAGCGGCATAAGTGGATCTCCATCGCAACACAAAAACCTGTATCCAATCATGAGTTACCTGAGTTACCTGTAATATTAGGAAACAGAGCAACTCTCGGCACACTACCTCTCTAGCCTCCA
>NW_007410091.1:9483-10386 GCF_000475195.1 Diaphorina citri
CTCGTGAGGTCGTGAATACACGCTCCCACATGACTGTGATGTAATCTCTATAGACACATGTCATCACTGCGCTCGCCTTGCACGCGGGAGACCCGGGTTCGATTCCCGGCGGGGTCAAGAAATTTGTATCATGCAAATGATTGATTCCGTGACTGGCTGTTGCGGGGCCCACTCAGCCTCGTGAGGAAAATGAGTAGCTATGACATATAAATGCGCATAGCGACCGGTGCCAGCATGGTAGGTAAACATTGGATTTTAGAATTATTGAGATATTGGGAAAATCCTACAATGCTGCAGTGAGCACCAAAGTTGTGACATAATAACACAAAGAAACTCCATTTACAAATGAACTAGTGATTCAGAGTAAACCTAGAAGTAGAACCAGAAATAGCGTCTGTAACCACGCTCGGCGGTGCTTAACATGACTGGTACGTTAAAAATCTTTCTTTTTACATTTATGTTTCCAGGTAGGACTAAGCATAGTGAAGATGTTGGAGGAAAAACTTCAGACCAAGCTCAAAGCTAAACCCCTGCTACCCTCTCAACTACTTAGATTCCGGGAAATCAAAATACCTGAAAGTAAGTTTCAATATAAAGTTTCCAATTCTTAGAAGTTTGCTATAAAGTTTTCAATGTCCTGATACGCCTGATAGTTATTCGCTGATTATACTCCAACAAATTCAATTAACATTTTTCCCCTTAGGAAAAAGAGGGATTTTTACGGTCCCCTTTCTAGGGGGTTTAATACCACTGCTCAATGGCTAAGGAGTTTCCTCTCCAATGTTATTATTTTAAGCCACTAACTGTATTAAAACTAAACCTAATACATAAAAAAAACTTCTAAGTTGGAAGAACCAAGTAGGGTTCCCATGGCCGTTGCCGAGTTCCCCCACTGAATAGCAA
>NW_007410092.1:0-643 GCF_000475195.1 Diaphorina citri
CTGTGATGTAATAGAAAGTCGTGTGATTATCACACCAAATTTTTGCAAGTAGTAAAGTTCGTCTGTTTGTTTGTAGCCCTAAGATCCCTTTGGGGATCCCTAAGGCGCCTTCGGGGGGCTCTCTAGGGACCCTTTGTTAGTGAGATCTATAATTGGCTGAACCACGAGAACTAGAAAGCTAGTAACACTGGTTTGATAACAAAACAGGGAGAGGGAAAGAAAGAGAGAGGGGTGAGGGGGAGAGAGAGAGGGAGAGAAAGAGAGAGGGAGAGAGAAAGAAGGAGAGAGAGGGAGGGGACACGCTTTTGTTTGGTAAGGGAACCGCAAAGCTGAGGGTTCTTTGAGAAAACCACAATAATTCTACCCTCTCCCTCCCTTTCTCTCTCTGTCCTTCCTTCAATTTCCTTTATCTTCCTTTTCACCTCTTCCTTTCTCTCTCTCTCCCATTTTATTTCCTATCTTCTCTTACCCTTAATGTCTCTTTCTCTATTTTGTCAAAAATGCTCATCACATGAAGTCAAAAATGTTCATCACATGAAGTCAAAAATGTTCATTTTTTTGGTCTTTTTTTGGCCATGAGTACCCATGTACCTACACCTACCTATAGCCGATCGAAAACTAAAAGCACGAGAGAGAGAGAGAG
>NW_007410093.1:0-643 GCF_000475195.1 Diaphorina citri
AAGAAAAATTCCGTTGGTCCTCATTTTTCCTGCTCCATGGCTTTGAAACATCACCCAAGTAAGCGCAACTGATCTATTTTAGTTGTTTTTAGTTTTGTTTTTTCATTCCCCATTTTAGTCTCCCCCGCCTACAAAAGAATCGCGATTCTTTTAGAGTCGATTCTTTGAGTCGAATATTTGAAAAGAATCGAATCGTGGTATTCGAATATTCAAAAAGAGTCGAATATCCCATCCCTAAACTGGAAAACAGGGAGTTCCGGGGGTCTTTTATGGATCTAGCACAGGGGAGCGTGTTGAGGACGAGATTTTTCGAGAAAAATCCCATGACAACAGTAGAGGGATGGGATTTTACTTTTCATAAAACGTCCCTTTTCCCACCATAAATTCTTTGTTTATTTTTGATTTGACTTGTAATTTTATTTTCTGTATTCTGTTTCTCAAGACCTCACAACTTTTGAAGAATTTGAAGTAAAATTTCGTTTTTCGTAGGTGCTTACCTAATAATTAGTTTTCTCAACCTCTTTTTATTCTTGCGCTAATTCAAGTCACAAGTGAGTGTTTCTGTTACCGTAAACTGAGGTGACTTTGCACCACTTTTACTCAAATTTTTGGATACCTTGTTATAACTTTGTAACCAAATAGT
>NW_007410094.1:0-3113 GCF_000475195.1 Diaphorina citri
GATCAATGTTGCTTAACCCAAGTGTTCTATTGTCTAGGTAACTCGACTGGTACGGCTGAATCCTCCCAGTGTTATGTCTCTACCTGTGGCTCTACAATACCTGGTTACTACAGAGACCATTCTGGCTGATATTCCAGAGCTCTCCTATATGCTGGCTTGGGCCCGGGTACCTCCTATACAGGCTCTGGCTTACTTCTCGCGCCAGTTCCCGCCTCATCCTATTACAGGTAGGTGGTGGTGAGGGTGATGCTGAGGTTTTCGAAAGGTGGTGTGCTAGAAAGCTAGTATAAACTTTTGTTTTACTTTCTTTATCCTATAATAATTATTTATATTTTTTTTAAAGGGGTTTGATAGAGGGAATTGTAACTGCCAAGGTCTTATCGCCCTGAAAGCGAAAGGAGAAGAAAGACAAGATATAAAAAAAAAATATTCTATTCGTATTGTATTCCACAGCTCAGTACGCCGTGAGAGTTCTCTCCAGCTATCCAGCAGACGCTGTACTGTTCTACACTCCTCAGCTAGTGCAAACCCTGCGACACGATACCATGGGCTACATTGTGGAGTTTATCAAGAGATATTCTATTCGTATTGTATTCCACAGCTCAGTACGCCGTGAGAGTTCTCTCCAGCTATCCAGCAGACGCTGTACTGTTCTACACTCCTCAGCTAGTGCAAACCCTGCGACACGATACCATGGGCTACATTGTGGAGTTTATCAAGAGTATATCCCAGAGATCACAAGTAGTAGGACATCAGCTTATCTGGAACATGAAAACCAATATGTATCTGGATGAGGTAATCCATTTCCTTAGAAAGACTCAATGAAAGCTTTATTCCATTACTCCGTTCAGGTCATGTTCTAATCACAGTCCCTTCAACGAACGGCCAAACATGTTGAGCCCATTTCCCACTATCCGTTCAGGTAACATTCCAGTCACAGTATGTGTAAGTGTTAAGGTAATGTTACACCAAGCGCGCATCGTTTGTAAACAGTGCTTGCGAACGTTTGCAATCATTTTTCCACAAACATTGGCTTGCAAACAGCGTTCGTGTGTGCGCGGAGTTGATCCGGCTGCTGTCGGTTTTTCTACAAAAGCTAAAAGGTTGTTACACCCAAGCGCGCATTGTTTGCAAACCGGTGTAACATTACCTTGCTGGGTGTAACATTACCTTTAATGGAACGATTCATATTTTTTACATAGCATTCATTACATAGGAACTTACTGACTTGAACGGCAGATGAGAATACTTTTTTTTCTTTAAGCGCTTTAACACTGATAAATGCGACAGGTCGTTCGCGCCGATTCTACACACTGCGATTATATTTTAGTATACAGGTCCAGTTTTTTCAAATAGGATAACAGGGAGGTCGACGCTCTCGGGACGTCATTCTGACAAGTGAATACTTTTTCTATATGGGACATTTGGAAATATTTTGGACATTACTTGATTGGGACGCGGATCCTAGAAAACCAATCAGATTGCTTTAGGCCACCCACTCCCCTGTCTCAGGTAGACCTAACAGGCGGACCTGATCAGGATGTCTACTATACGTGTACCTGATGGTGGCTGACCTTAATCTTTTTTATAGTATTACTTTACGTTTTATGTGTATATTTTCTGTAACGCTGAAGATGCCTTCACCGGCGAAACTAGTGCATAAAAGAAAATGAAATAAAACCCAGAACATTTTACAAATAGTGAAGAAGTATATTAACAATTTTGTTTAGTTTGAGATAATGGTCAAGTACGATATCATACATATTTCTAGACATGGTCTTCACTTGACCTGGAGTGGATTATGGACTGTCCCCTATCTGATAGACGTTAAAAAACAAGACTAAAAGATAAAAGAACAGACGAGTTGATATATTTTCGACCATTACTATGGCCATCTTCAGAACCAACTCTGAAGATGGCCATAGTAATGGTCGAAATATATCAACTCGTCTGTTCTTTTATCTTTTAGTCTTGTTTTTTAACGTCTATCAGATAGGGACAGTTCCAAAATCCACTCCAGTCAAGTGAAGACCAGTGTCTAGAAATAGTGTATGAAGAAGTATATGTTTATCATTTCAACCTACCTGACCCTGAATCTCACAAGTTGAACTTGAGAACCAAGTTTAGACTTAGAATGTGGTCCCAGTTTTAACATTAACAAACTTAATACGTATATACTTATAATTATACTTAATTGTAACTTATACTTATTCTCGCAGGACATGACAGAGAAGGATCCCATCCACTCTATGACACGTTGGATAAGTTTGGTACAAGCGCTGGGGTAGCAATCATTCTCCGGGACGCTGCCAAAGGCATTCTCTATGAACGCGATTTGGAATTCTTCGCTCCAAATCACGGACATTCGGCAAGATTCGGGCCCTTCCCAAAAGGTAAAGGGAACTCTTAGAGCCCCGTTCCCACTTGTCGTGAGTTTCATCCGATTTGTTTCCCGAATGTCCCATAAGGGTAATGGAATTTAAAACGAGAGTGATCCCGACTAGATGAAGACACGATTTTTTTCCGACGCGACACAAAATGTTCTGTAGGTAACTGTACGAAAAGAAATCAAGCGACCGTACGTACTCCTGAGCCTCCTGTGGCTCTACAATACCTACACAGAGAACATAACTGACTATACAACCATCAATGATGCCTCAAACGCGCAAGTTCATATTGTCATAGGATAACCTACGACGGGTGCGGACCCTGAATTCCCTCCCCCACGTGTATGCGTCCCCTCCTGGTGGCTCCCACACCTGGTCACTACAGAGACATCTGAATATACCACCTGATCGAATGTGCTGTTAACCAGAGTTTATTGTGTTCTAGGTAACCTCGGACTGGTACAGGCTGATCCTCCAGTTTATTTCCCTGGCCTGGCTCTTACCCGAATACCTGGTCACACACGCGGCGCACCATAGATATACACCTCTGATCATGTTCTGCTAACCCCAAGGTGTCTATTGTTATAATCGATGTGCGCCAAATCCTCCCGCAGTGTTATGTCCTGCCTGTGTGGCTCTACGATAAGCTTCCACTACAACATACTAATACCCACACATGGTCAATGTTCTTACCATGTTACTTGTCATACTAACTGCGACTTAAAG
>NW_007410094.1:9998-10565 GCF_000475195.1 Diaphorina citri
AAGGGGTTTGATAGAGGGAATTGTAACTGCCAAGGTCTTATCGTCCTGAAAGCGAAAGGAGAAGAAAGACAAGATATAAAAAAAAATATTCTATTCGTATTGTATTCCACAGCTCAGTACGCCGTGAGAGTTCTCTCCAGCTATCCAGCAGACGCTGTACTGTTCTACACTCCTCAGCTAGTGCAAACCCTGCGACACGATACCATGGGCTACATTGTGGAGTTTATCAAGAGTATATCCCAGAGATCACAAGTAGTAGGACATCAGCTTATCTGGAACATGAAAACCAATATGTATCTGGATGAGGTAATCCATTTCCTTAGAAAGACTCAATGAAAGCTTTATTCCATTACTCCGTTCAGGTCATGTTCTAATCACAGTCCCTTCAACGAACGGCCAAACATGTTGAGCCCATTTCCCACTATCCGTTCAGGTAACATTCCAGTCACAGTATGTGTAAGTGTTAAGGTAATGTTACACCAAGCGCGCATCGTTTGTAAACAGTGCTTGCGAACGTTTGCAATCATTTTTCCACAAACATTGGCTTGCAAACAGCGTTCGTGTGTG
>NW_007410096.1:0-643 GCF_000475195.1 Diaphorina citri
ACTGCGGGGGAAAAGGGACTTTTCAGTCCTATCCCAGCAGGATAAACAAGGTATATTCTATTCTATTCTATAAAAAAAATTTACAGATAAAAAATTGCATGGAAAAACTCAAAGGTGCATTATTTCAGAGACCTCCCGTTATTTCAGCTGTCAAAAGACTTTTTTCCATGATTGGGAATTTCATTTGATGTACCTATCTGTGCACATGAGATGGTGGTCTGTATTTTTGTGGGAGCAAGAGTCAAGTATACTTAGAGTTCCTACTTATTTTGTTAGTAAAATTTGCCTCTATTTGTTTACAGATAAAAAATTGCATGGAAAAACTCAAAGGTGCATTATTTCAGAGACCTCCCGTTATTTCAGCTGTCAAAAGACAGTTGAGGGTGAGGAGTATTTATGATAATAAATTGCTGGACTATGACTCAGAAAAAAATATTGGTAAGTTTTTTTCTTTTTTTTTTTGTCAAAATTAAAGTTATCAAGGACATGATGACAGCTTTAATCCATTTTCAGAGAGGGATATCAAGATGTGCAGATTGTCAGAGTAATATCAAGGTTCTCTTGATATTTATGATGACTTCTTGTTCTATCTGTCTCTCTTAGATGAAACTTTGAGCTCTGATCCTTTGAAATATACATATAG
>NW_007410097.1:0-643 GCF_000475195.1 Diaphorina citri
AAATGGACATCAGTGACCGAATCTATGAATGAAAGTTCACCAAATCCGAAAGTGAACAGTGTGACGTCATTCAAACTTGTCCTTCGTAGTAAATATCAAAACTTATACATATGATACACATAGTGTTGATATGAGACCAAATTTTATTTAGGAACCAGATTTGAGTCATTCTAAAATCTAAATGATGATGGTATAGTAAGGTGCTTCAGTAAGTAGGTGGGCCTCCGAAATATCTTTCATTGCCATAATCCTTAGGTATCTACTAAGGTTCGTTCACATAACACAATAGTAGGTGCTTCAGTAAGTAGGTGGGCCTCCGAAATATCTTTCATTGCCATAATCCTTAAGTATCTACTAAGGTTCGTTCACATAACACAACTTCTAATTCTTTTCTTTTTTATTAGATTAGCAAACCACAAGCAAATGAGGATCTCTACACTACATCCGATAAAGTCGATTTGGTTTGTTTTTTACCATATGTCAGCATACTGACAACACTCTACTACAAGCTACGATAATTGCTACACGCTATGTTTATCATACGTCAGAATATTTCCAGGTACCTACTAAAAAAATCTGGTGTGAACATCACACGACTTTCTATTACATTAAACTTCTCAACTGTAAGTCGGACAGTTCTAAA
>NW_007410098.1:0-643 GCF_000475195.1 Diaphorina citri
AGAAAATGTGACAATCTAGACACTTTCATCCGATATTGACGGATAAAAGCAAAACCTTCTTGAGGTACCTTTTTATGAAATAAACAGTTAGGATGATGCCTTTACGGATATTATTTTTCCTTTCAAAACCTTTTTTAGATCTGATTGATTGTCGTATTGTAAGACGACACTCCTTGTTCTCGCAATGGATTGACATCTTGTTTGTACCATCCGCTCTCATTTTATCCCCACATTTGCTTAAATGTAATTATCCCAGTTTGTCATCAGGTTATCACCTTGTACAGTTGCACATGACAAGTGTTACTTTGAAACTTTTGAGGAACCTTGATAGAACTTGTATGTACTCGGAGTTCAGACACTTGGCTCATAGTTCTTTTTAATTACAACAGTCATAGTTGTAATTCCAAATTACAACTGTTCAAGAATAATAATTGTCTGCGTGTTGAAAAAACTTACAAGACACTGTCAGCAAGAACTTTTTCACCGTTCCCTTGAAAAAGGGAGGATCATCTTTTGACGTATTTTTCCAAGCAAGCAGTTTTCATTTCGCTCTTTTTTTTTTTTCTTTTCATTTCTTTTGTTATGATTTTTATCTCTTTAGTGAAAAGATAAATGGAAGTTCATGTAAGCGAGTGACAGATTA
>NW_007410099.1:0-643 GCF_000475195.1 Diaphorina citri
TCATCATCATCATCATCATCATCATCATCATCATCATCATCATCATCATCATCATCATCATCATCATCACCATCATCAATACATTTTATATTGCTCTGCTTTTCTCTTCCTTCCCAAGACAATAAAATAAAATGGATGCCATAAAACAGATGATATTCTGCCTAGCATTTGAAGAGAAGATAAGATATAATGCTGGAGAGGTACATAAAAAAAACAAGGAGGAAGAAGGAGAAGCATAAGAAAAGGAAAGAGAAAAAGAAGGAGGAGAAGAAGAATAAAGCGGAGGAGGAGGAAGAGGAGAAGGAGGAGGCGAAGATGAAAAAGAAGAAGAAGTAGTAGAAGAAGCAGGAGGAGGAGGAGGAGAAAAAGAAGAAGAAGAAGGAGAATAAGAAGAAGAAGAAGAAGAAGAAGAAGAAGAAGGAGAAGGAGAAGAAGAACATCGCCATATTCAAGCCTAAAACGGCTAATTCATCCCCTCCCCTCCACATAAAACAACTATAACCTAATTGTACCCTCCCCCACCTCTTAAAACAGCTATAGATTATTCTTACCCATTCTCCACCCCAACCATTCCATAAAAGGCTAAATTTTAGTTTTAACCCCTCCTATATATGTACCTAATAGAGATAAAACTGCTATAGTT
>NW_007410100.1:0-643 GCF_000475195.1 Diaphorina citri
TCCCTCTCTCCTTTTCTCTCCCTCTCTATCTCCTTCTTCTCTTCTCCCTCCTCTCTCTCACTGTCTCTCTCTCCCTTCCTATCTGCCTTTTCTCTCAGTTTTTTCTCTTCAAACTTTGCCTCACTATGACGTCTCTACAAACCCCCACCTACATTTATTTCTTTCTGTGAAAACGCCTTCACTAAGACGGTATTAGAGTTGCCACCATGACAGAGAGCAAGCAACCTTTGATAAGAGCATCTTGTTCATTTGAAACCTGATGATGAATAGGTTGCTTAGAAATAGAAAATGTAAAAGAGAGAAAAATCTGGTGTGAACATCCCACGGCTTTCTGTTATACTTAAAAGAATACTTTTTTTTGTCCAAGTACAAGTAGAACTTATTATAAATTACTTTAGAAGACTGACTAAGTCTTTAAATAAATTCTTGTACAGTCGAACGTGGATATAAGAGAATCTAGGGGACCACCAGGGTTTTTTGGCTTGAAAATGAAGGGCCTAGAAAAATTTCTTTTATATCCAGGAATCTCTTACATCCAGGTTCGACTGTATTTCCATTTTTTGTACTTGCAAATCGTTGTATTTAACCTGAAGATGAATCTTCACAATGTCACGTCAGAAGTCAGAATCTATTAGTATATTTA
>NW_007410101.1:0-643 GCF_000475195.1 Diaphorina citri
ATACCTCGGCTGGGATCGAACCCACGCCCTCCTGTTTACCAGGCGAGCGTCTTGACCACTACGCCACCGAGGCAGGTTCATATGTATTGTCTTTGGTTCCTTGTGAAGATAGGCGCTTATCTGAGTAGACAGCAGATACCATTATCTTACTAGAGAGATAATAGATATGCCAGTCTAGTTAGCTTAGTTGGTAGCACGCCTGCCTTGTAATCACTAGGTCGCGGTTTGATTTCCAGGCGGGGTCGAAGTTTTTCGGTTCTGTCCTTGGTGTTCGAGGTGCACTCAGCCTCGTGAGGACAATTGGCTCCTTTGATCGACAAGAACAGTGTAAAACCTGCCTCGGTGGTGTAGTGGTCAAGGCGCTCGACTGGTAAACAGGAGGGCGGAAGGTAGCACGCCTGCCTTGTAATCACTAGGTCGCGGTTTCGATTTCCTGCGGGGTCGAAGTTTTTTCGGCTCTGTCCTTGGTGTTCGAGGTGCCTCGTGAGGGCAATTGAGAGCCTCCTTTGATCGACAAGAACAGTGAAAAACCTGCCTCGGTGGTGTAAGTGGTCAAGGCGCTCGACTGGTAAACAGGAGGGCCTGGGTTCAATCCCAGCCGAGGTATGGAATTTTATCCTCAATATAATTTGAGAATTTGACC
>NW_007410102.1:0-643 GCF_000475195.1 Diaphorina citri
GTCTTTCCTCATCTTTTTCCCTTCTCTAATTCCACCTTAATGTCTTGGTCAATATCATCTCCCTCCAGTAATAATAATGGGATGATGAATTCTCCCCAGATTCTCTTTCTTACACTAAAAGGAAAGCTCGGGAAATCTAAATGGACGCTGGAAGACAATTGTGTGTGGATGAAAAAAGAAATAAATACAAATTATCTCCAACTCAGATGAGAGGGATGTTTAGTTTGTGTTCGAATCTCCCAGTAGTTCACTAGATTTCCCACCCTGGAGTACGTGCGATGTTGAGGGCGAACCACTCAGGGCCAGTACTACAGGCTCATGTTTTCTCCGCCTGAGGCCTAGGTGTAGGGGCAAACAGCCCTAAAGGATGGGTTAAGCTTCTACGAATTTACAGCCCCATGTTGGAGAAAGTCTACACTTACTAACTCAAATACTCAGTGCCAGATCTACAGCCTCACTTTGACTGTATATTTTTCTTTTTTCGGGCCTTTTTCAATAATCTGCGCTTGGTAAAAAGCTTAAAGTGCTTTTCAAGCTGAGGCGGCAGTAGATAGAAGATGCTATAACTGCTTAGTTTGTGCAAAACAATTTCTTGTGTCTCAAAGCTGGGGTGTCTCAGTATTCTCAGGGAAGTCAGGGGACG
>NW_007410103.1:0-643 GCF_000475195.1 Diaphorina citri
CTGCTTTGTTTTTCACTAAATAAGATTTTAACTAAAAGAAAATCTACTTGAAATTGTTCAAACGACACTTCAGGGAAGTCTAGCGGGGTGGAATACACTGCATAGGTAATGTCTTTACGACTTTTATATGTTCTGTCACAATTCCATTTTGTTTTTCCTCTACAAACACAGATGTTTCAACAGCCTGATCAGTTAACAGCGTTTTCTACACCCTTTGAAGAACATTCGTATCCGGGTATTCGAAATACTTTCACTTCGGACTCTGAGAAGGTCACCTTCACATATGTGTCTATCTGGAAAACGGAAAAATTCGGCACGAATATTTCAACCAATGAGGCAGGAGGCAAGGACCACCGTGAAGATTACGGACGCACCATCAACGGATCACTATAAACCGAAGGAATGGCTCAAACATGAGCTTAAAATTGATTACTCGGATAACCAGGTTCGCGTAATAAAGTCTAATTATATCCACACACAACGTCCCAAGTTATGCTAATCATATGGTTGGAGCGAGAACGCCCTCTGTCCTCAAGGTGTGAATGGATATAATTTTAATTCATAGTAGAGAACCTGTTCAGCGGAATATGGCCATTATCTCATTATCATACAAGCCCAGAGTCAGAGCATCTTGTCCTAAAAT
>NW_007410104.1:0-643 GCF_000475195.1 Diaphorina citri
GCTGTTTCTGATATGCAGTGTCAGTCTGAATTTTAGACTCAAGCAGCAATGTCCCTGCAAAAAAACATGATTAGATTTTCATAAAAGCCAGCAATACATTTCTTGCATTCAACCATACTAAACTCTTTAAAAATTTTAATGGAACAAATCTGCACTTTATGTTAAATTATTAATCTGTGACTATGTACATGCATGGTCCGAGGGGAAAAAAAGCTCATTACACAAAGTGGGGAAAGTACTTACCATCTGCCTCAGCTCTGACTAACAGGGACATTCCTTTATGCTTTTCTAAACTCTTTAAAAATTTTAATGGAACAAATCTGCACTTTATGTTAAATTAATTTGTGACTATGTACACGCATGGTCCAAGGGGAAAAAAAGCTCATTACACAAAGTGGGGAAAGTACTTACCATCTGCCTCAGCTCTGACTAACAGGGACATTCCTTTATGCTTTTCGTGTTGATTGGCGTTGTGTGTTCGAAACTCTTTAAAAATTTTAATGGAACAAATCTGCACTTTATGTTAAATTAATTTGTGACTATGTACATGCATGGTCCAGGGGGAAAAAAAAGCTCATTACACAAAGTGGGGAAAGTACTTACCATCTGCCTCAGCTCTGACTAACAGGGACATTCCTTTATG
>NW_007410105.1:0-643 GCF_000475195.1 Diaphorina citri
AAATTTCAAGATCAGAGCTCATTTGTGTGAGAAAATGTGAAAAAAAAATCCCCCAAAAACCAGTTTTTTTGGCTTTATGGTTCTCTGGACAAAATTTGCATCACCACTTTCGTGTTCCTGGTAAAAAGACATTTAATTTGATATAAAGGTCGACCAGGTTTGGATAAGTCCTTCTATGGGGACAGACAGACAGACTGACGGACAGACACCGAAGCGAATACAATAGCCCGTCCACTATACCTTTCAAAGTTTGGAAAGAGAAATAAGCTTACAACTGTCAAGAAAACATCTTATTCCTCTCTATAAATAGATCGTCTTCCTTTGAAATAAAACTAGGGGAATGTCAAATACAAGATTCAAGCGAAATAAATGATAACTTGAAAACATAAAATGGCAGAACAAACCGTGCGTATTTGAGATACGAAATTTATAAATAGGTATTTGCAAAACAACAAAGTAAAGTTGAGGAATAAAAACATCCTTATCAGCTGTTCCATGAAAATGCTTTCGCCCACACCTCTAGAAATGTTTTAAGCAAATAGGTTCCTTCTTTTTAAACTAAAAACATAAACGGATGTTTATTTTCACATTAAATGGAAATGAAGGAACTTCTTGTCGAAAACTATCTCGGAAAATGAGAAAC
>NW_007410106.1:0-643 GCF_000475195.1 Diaphorina citri
GGCTATGTAAGGCCTATATAAAGACTGATCTTAATAACAGTACAATATTGGAGTTATCCGCACTGCATAATCATCCACCAAATTCCTATTTATTAATGAAAACCTGAAGTAATTCAGTGTTAAACTTTGTCCTATATTATCTAGTTGTAAACAAGTAGTTTATACACAAGTAGTTTATAACTACGAAGCTCTTTTTTTATGTCCGGAAAGAATTATGATTTCAAAAATTCGTACATACCTTTTGGTAACCATTTCGCCAAACAACTCATTTTAACAAAAATTGACTTACACCGTAGTGAAATTTGGACGACGACGATATGTAGAAAGGTATACAAAAATAATAGCAATAGCATACAAACATGTTCATATCCATAGGTTGTTCCTATAGGCGTATAGGCCTATAGGGTATGTAGAAAGGTATACAAAAATAATAGCAATAGCATACAAACATGTTCATATCCATAGGTTGTTCCTATAGGCGTATAGGCCTATAGCACACAAAAGTTTTTATACAGTTATTTTTGGTCACTCTGTTCGTTAGGGGGGATCTGACTTGAGTCCCGATTGTGATATCCGAGTTGCGTCCGTCCGATTTGGGTCCCATTTCTGAAATTCATCAACCGAGTTGCGTCCCTGAGCCACC
>NW_007410107.1:0-643 GCF_000475195.1 Diaphorina citri
TGAAGATGAAATAAACAAAAGTAGGTACACACCTACGCTACGTGAGGAGAAGCACTATCCTCCCCATAGGAATAGATAGTACTTCTCTTTTGTGTAGGGACTGATCTCCAGAAAAAAATCCTTGACTTTATTACTTTCTTTTTAAATGTGACCGCATCCATATGCCTCAGGCAGATCATTGTAAAAAGGTTTGCCTTTAAATAGGAAGGAGTTTTGTTTACTGAGGCAGGGGGTTACAAGGCCCTTCTTATGCCTGGTTTCGTAGTAGCTTAACCCATCCTTTAGGGCTGTTCGCCCTCACATCTAAGCCTTGGAGTGGACTTTTTGTGTATCGAGTTACTGGTATGCCTGGTTGGATATGAGTGAACTTTCTCTGGATACCAGTCCCTCCTATTTTTAAGAATAGAGACGCATGACGTACCTCAGTGTGATTAGACTCTTGGTCTGTTCCAATAACACAGCTAACTTCTCCTTGATAGTAAGCGTGATGCGGCGGTCCTCAATATCATCTTCTATAGTAACTACTTCAGGTATGGATTCGAATAGTTCAATCAGTTTGGTAAACCCAAAGTCAGCTACACGGCACTGATGTCCGTAGTGATGATGATAGGATGGAATGAACTTGTTGAATAGAATGGAATAG
>NW_007410108.1:0-643 GCF_000475195.1 Diaphorina citri
GCCTTTTCCCGTGTTCAGACGGGGTCGGCGTTTGTCGTCAGCCTCTCAATCAGCCCTAACAAGGGTGATTGCTTCAGCCCTAACAAGGGTGATTGCTTTGGATTGGTTTTGGTTGCAAGAATTTTCCAGTATAGTTATAAAATCTTCGAATGAATAAATCCTTTGATCGTGGTGCATTACCATAGGACAGGTGATAGTATCTCTATCAATTTCTAGTAAATTCCAACAGTGCCTATTTTTATACGACCACCTCTCTTTTATTCTCTACTATCTTGTCATCTCTATCGACCATGCTGTATGTCAAGTATCCTTCTACTACACAATAAATATGCCTGGCAATTTTACCCCAGTGGCGTCGGGTCATTGTAATCTTTTAGTTAAGTATGGCTCTGAATTGTGGAAGCCAAAGATTGCCAATTGTCCACTAAAAGCGAAGAAAGTGTGCTTCCGAATCTATCAGTAAATCTTCTTCCATGGAGATTCAATAATTCAGTAATTTGCTCATTTGATGCTCATTTTAATTATGCTCCCTTTTTCAACTGTGCCTCATTTTAACTTTAACTAGTGGTGAGCGATGGGTCACTGAAATTCCTGAATTACTTTAGGACCTCTAGAACACACCGTTTCACATCCATACCTATCC
>NW_007410109.1:0-643 GCF_000475195.1 Diaphorina citri
TGTTGTTGTTGTTGTTGTTGTTGTTGTTGGTGTTGTTGTTGTTGTTGTTGTTGTTGTTGTTGTTGTTGTTGTTTTTGTCGTCGTCGTTGTTGTTGTTGTTGTTGTTTTTGTTGTTGTTGTTGTAGTTGTTGTTGTTGTTGTTGTTGTTGTTGTTGTTGTTGTTGTTGTTGTTGTTGTTGTTGTTGTTGTTGTTGTTGTTGTGCGTTGTTCTTGTTGTTGTTTATCATTTTTGTCAGTAGATGTCAACATCTACTACCATATCATTTTTGATAGGTATATAAGTGTTGTTGTTGTTGTTGTTGGTGTTGTTGTTGTTGTTGTTGTTGTTATTGTTGGTATTGTTGTTGTTGTTGTTGTTGTTTGTTGGTGTTGTTGTTGTTGTCGTTGTTGTTGTTGTTGTTGTTGTTGTTGTTGTTGTTGTTGTTGTCGTTGTTGTTGTTGTTGTAGTTGGTGTTGTTGTTAATGGAGGAAGAGGAGGAGGAAATAAGGCGATCAGGTGGGAGAAAATTGTTTGTCCACCGTTGTTGTTGTTTTTGTTGTTGTTGTTGTTGGTGTCGTTGTTGTTGTTTTTGTTACTTGTTTTGTTGTTCGTGTTGTTTTTGGAGGAAAATTCGGTGCGGCGATAGAAAGAAACAGGTGGACA
>NW_007410110.1:0-643 GCF_000475195.1 Diaphorina citri
ATAGAGCGATCAGTGTGTGAAATGTGAACTGTGAAATGTGAATGAGTGAATGGATCTCTTTTTTTTTTTTTTTTTTTTTTCATATCTCAGGATCGGTTTAGATTTTCGCAAAATCCTTTCTTATTGCACACCTAGACCATAAAAGGAATATTTCTACCAAATTTCAGCTTTCTAGGTAAAAACATTTCAAACTACTAATGGACAGAAGGGTTGTTAGGAATCTATACATATACAATATGTATGTTACCATGATGTCCCTCGATCAAGATGTTTGAACCCGATGTATGACAAAATCGCTCAAAATCAAGAAAAATATTCTTCCACTCAATACCATGATGTCCCTCGATCAAGATGTTTGAACCCGATGTATGACAAAATCGCTCAAAATCAAGAAAAATATTCTTCCACTCAAAATCGGAAGCAAATATACAGGGTGTCCCAGAATTTATACCTAAAGTGTTTTTCTCGGAGCCTGTTTGAAATTTCGAAAAAAAAAAACGTAAATATTTGATTTTTGATGCGGATATTTTGGCAAAATCGCGATGTGCGAAAATTTTCGCGGACATCACGAAATTTTTCGCCCATCACGATATTGCCAAAATATCCGCATCAAAAATCAAAAAGTTACGTTTTTTTTTTTTTT
>NW_007410111.1:0-643 GCF_000475195.1 Diaphorina citri
TTACATCATATAACTTTATTACGTTTTATCCTGACAGCTAGATGTCACTTTGGTTGTCATCTTACAGGTGTTGATGTGAAGCTTAACAAATTTTAATTGAGTTTTATTTGGAAAATGAAGATAGCGCTAAGATGACACATGATTTGAACTTGAGGAGGGTGTATGGGTAAACCGATTCTTAATCCGTGGCTTTGTTTCGAAAGAAGTGGTCAAGAAGATTTCTTGTAAAGCGTGGTTTAAGAATGGTTTACAACTAGTGAAGGGCAGTTCATGAAGTGGTAGCTTTTAGCCCTCTATAGAATCACTGCCCTACAGTGCCCTACAATTCCCATAAAAAATACCGAAAATAAATTCCTTGTCAGCTGTCTAGCGCTAATTAGTGATATCTGAGACAACTGGACGAGACATAAATCACTTTCTGACATGTTTATCCTTCTTCTAGACAGATTTAAGAAAACCATCACCATTACTAGGGATTTGGCAAAGGACGAAGTTAAGAATCAAATGTATTCAAGCAGCACATAGCCCGTCGTCAAAAAAACCAAAGAGAAATAACACTTCAAGGTTCAAGCTGTATGGAAAGTTTCGATATTTCACAAAAGGAAGTGACTTGGAGTCTGCATTATTTTTAAAAAGCTTTTCT
>NW_007410112.1:0-643 GCF_000475195.1 Diaphorina citri
ATCATCATCATCATCATCATCATCATCATCATCATCATCATCATCATCATCATCATCATCATCATCTAGGTACTTTTAAAAAATAATGAAAGTATATAGGTAAATAACATAATCATCATCTAGGTACTTCGCCTTTTCCCATGTTGGCGTTTTTATAGTCGGTCCACCTATCTACACCATTGGTGTTTTTTCGCCAGGATGAACCAACTTGGTTTTGGCGAGTTTATTTTTACGGAGTGCGGCTGCGGATGCCCTTCCGCTACTCCAACCACGTCAAGACAATAATATGAAAAGCAACCCAATATAATTCTGGTTGAAAAAAACAATAGAATATGTAGGTAAAGGTAAAGGAACGGAAAGAGCAAAAAAGGCAAATGTAAAAATTGTAATGTAAACAGCAAAGTGTTCAAACTTTCAAATTTCAAAAAGTTCAAATTTTTAATCGAATTTCTTTCATTTCAAAAATGTTGCATCACAAAATCCACAAATTTAATAATGTTAATGGCATAAGAAAAACACGAGAGGGCGTGTGTGTTGATTTTTTTTCAGTGTCGGAGCGCCACAAAAAAAAAAAAAATGAAAATGTGTAAAATTTAAATTTGCACGGAATTGTCATTGAAGTATTTGAAGTTGAGAAACGTCC
>NW_007410114.1:0-643 GCF_000475195.1 Diaphorina citri
AAAGTTTTTATTTTCCCATACAATACAAGTAGTAATCCCATATCCCATCTATAGCTATACTTTTATACTTGCCACATCTACACTTTTATACTTCCCACATCTATACTTTTATACTTGCTCTCAGCTCATCATGTTTTGTGTCTTGTGTAGGTAAGTATCTAGTGTATGTTAGGTTAGGTGATGGTTACTAATGTTTGAGGTTTGATAGATTGAACTGTAATAACAAAGGTCTTATCGTCCCGAAAACGAAGAGAGAGGGAATACAGGATAGGAGAAAGCCAGCCGTTCCGAGAACGAAGACATGAACACAAATCAACAAATCGGAAAATTTTGAAATCAAAAAATCAGATTGCTTTTACATCTTGGATGGATGCCTCAGTAACTCTCTCTCTCTCTCTCTCTCTCTCTCTCTCTCTTTTTCTTTTTCTCTCTTCCCCTCCCTCGCTTCTCAGATTGCTTTTAATCCAAGAGTTAAACCGCTTTTGAATTCTATTATCGTATAACCTCGGCCATCAGATCAAGAAACACAAAACAAAAACCGTCAGTTACCTATAAGGGAGACCACGACCACGACCTAGTTTTGAAAATGACAAAAAAAAAAAAAAAAAAAAAAAAAAAAATCCAACCTACCAACCTACTAGAG
>NW_007410115.1:0-643 GCF_000475195.1 Diaphorina citri
CCAGATAGCGGATATAATTCTTCTTCTGACCGAGAAAGTAATTAACAAGTTTGGGAAAACTTGATAAAGTTGTGCGAATGACAAAAAAGACCCCGTTCTGCCCATCCCAACAGTCCCAACCTGTTTGCTGAAGAAAAACCCATCACCTTTTGTATCGGAATAAACACGGTGAAAGTTTTCGGGGACCTGTACATAATTCACTGATAAAACATGAGATTCTAGGGACAATCTATAGCACAGGGCTCAATAGAGAAGAGTAATTTGATTAAAATTTACAGAGAGTATTTTATAGAATTCTGTAAAATAAGAAACAATAGAATTACAATAGAAATAATCATAGTTATCTTAACAACATCTACCTAGAATTAAGGAAGATTAAGGCACTAGGGTACTTACTACAATTACTACATAAACATGACTCCATGGAATATGACAGATATTTTTATGACTTTTCGGCTAAACATACAAAGTTTACAGAATGTTAAGTGGGCACTTGATTTGAAAGAAGAAGTTTGTGAAGAGGTCAAAAGTTGCTCGTCAAAATTTTAGAAAATGTCCTCAATCTGAAATTCTGTCAGTCTGCAGCGGTGTTTAGCCTTTGCAGTTAATATGATGTTGGTTATAGGTACTTGGCTCTATCGCC
>NW_007410116.1:0-643 GCF_000475195.1 Diaphorina citri
AAATTAACCCGCTATAGTATTCCGGTCAGTAATGGAGGGGTATAAAAAAACTTTATAACTGTAATAAAAACACTAAGAGCCTTTTCTTTCTCGAGCTCTAGTAGGTATTATAGTTTCCGTCAGAAAAAAGTTCATTAGGTAGGTACTTTCTTTTTAGTACTTACCTACCTACCTATCTATCTCAAGTATCTCACTACCTCTTGGCAATTTCAATAAAAATTAATTTCTAACTTCCTCAGTGAAATAAACAAAACAGGGCTAGAAAACGTTGTATAGATACCTACAACAGGGCTAGTAAAAAAACTTCAATATTTTTTTTTAGATCCCTGTGTAGGTAGGTACTACATAGGTAAGTAGGTATCTAAGTAAAATGTGGTAGGTAGACCTGGTGCTGGTTAAGAAGGTAATGCAATTATTATTGAAGGCAGAAACAAAGTGTGAAATTAATATCTACAAATATGGGACTAGGAAAATGTAGGTAGGGATAGGAAGACTAGATTCTGATAGGTACTTTTCTTTATTCTGATAGGTACTTTTGTAAATAGACCTAACTAATTTGACAAATAATTTTAACCAACAAACCTAAGCAGTTGAAACAAAGCTAGGATTAGTCACCATTGTTTTTTTTTTTTTTTTTTTTTTT
>NW_007410118.1:0-643 GCF_000475195.1 Diaphorina citri
GTGTCACGATCTGGCGGATTATTTCGGTACTGTTTGAATCTTAGTTGCTCCTCCAGCAAGTGCTGCACCTAGCGGTGAAAATATTAGGTTGCAATGAAAACATTGGTCTACGTGACTTTTGGATTTTTATATTTTGATTGTGTCATGGAAAACTCTGAAGAAGAGTCGTCTGGAATTTTATGTGTTTAGTAAAATGGCTTATCCAATTGTTTATGTTTTTCCCAATTGTAGGTATTTAAGTTCATTTTGAATATTGTAATTAATGTATATCATAGAAAGTCAGGGAAAATTGAGTTGAATTGAATTAAAGAATGGAACAATAGAAAGCGTTGCAATGTTAGAAGGCTAGACAGTTCTAATATTGATACCATCTGATATCTGAAGTGTGAAGACTGACGGATTCGATTGTAAGAAACATGTAGCTAGACACTATTTGTTGAGTACAGGGTGTAACTGGTTTTTAGTGAGGGAGGGTGTTAAATAAAATGCACTAAAAACTATAGATACTGGTGTCACGATCTGGATTCAGGGTGTATCATAAGTTTATATATACAGGGTGTAACTAGTTTTTAGTGAGGGAGGGTGTTAAATAAAATGCACTAAAAACTATAGGTACTGGTGTCACGATCTGGCGGATTATTTC
>NW_007410119.1:0-643 GCF_000475195.1 Diaphorina citri
TCTCTCTCTCTCTCTCTCTCTCTCTCTCTCTCTCTCTCTCTCTCTGACACACACATCATACACTTTTTCCATCAATCCATGTAGGAGAGAGGGAGGAAGAGAGAGAGAGGAAGAGAGAGAGAGGAAAGGGGGGGAGAGAAAAGGAGAGAGAGGGAGACAGAGAGGAAGAGAGAGAAAGAGATAGGGAGCGAAAGAGAAAAGGAGGGAGGCAGAGGGAGAGAGGGGGAAATGACTAAAAAAGGTCGAGCACACATACACATTTCGCAATCCTATGCAATTTTTCCGCCCGAAAAAATTCACTGCATGAGAAATGAAATAATGTGAAGAGAGAGAGAGAGAAAGAAAGAGAGAGAGAAGGAGACAATATTGGGAAATAAAGAGGGGGAGGAGAGGGAGAGAGAGCGAGAGCAATGGAGAAAGAAAGGGAGCAAACGATTGGGTAATAGAGAGAGAGAGAGAAATGGAGAGGGAGAGGGAAAAGTAGAGAGAGAGAGAAAATTGTGTTTGGTAGAAAACAAGAGAAAAGTGCCATCGGCATTTACGTCATTGTATTAAAAAAAAATACGAGAGAGAGAGAAAGACCGAGTCAAAATGGGAACTAAAGAGAGAAAGAGGGAGAGAAAAAGAGGGAGGGAAGGAAAAA
>NW_007410120.1:0-643 GCF_000475195.1 Diaphorina citri
CCCTTTTCATAGACTTACTGGAAGTTCTCCACGGTCCCTCGAACCTTTTCACATAGTGGGTTGTACCTCATAGGTACCTGTACCCTGCTATCTCTTTTTCACATTTTTCATCACAATACTCCTGCTCTGCTGGAATCAACCAAATGTAACGTGCCCAGTTCCTGCTGTAACTACTGCGGCCTTATCGTTCCGTAAGCGAAGAGAGAAGAAAGATGGATAGGTGAAAGCCAGTCGTTCCGAGAACGACCTAGCGCTTTAAAAGCAGACGCGCTACCCTCCAATAAGCCGGAAGGGGAGGGTATCCCAGCTAACTGGGCTGGATTGTGCGATTTAAATTCATGATCGAAGAGAGAACATTAGCGCCCATTAAGGCCCGTTCCTACTTGTCGTAAGTTTCATCCGATTTTTTTCTGAATGTTCTGTAGGCAATGTAATTTAAATGAGAGTGTTCCCACTTACGCAAGACACGATTTTTTTCCGAACGACATGTGGGAACGGGCCTTCAGAGATGTATAAACTGCAAGTGAGTTACGAAAAAGGACTACTTTTAGGGGACTACTTAGTCAATGTATTTGAAAAATCCTACAATTCTGCTTTCATCACCAACAATTGTGACAACACAAAGAGAAAAATATAGGGAACT
>NW_007410121.1:0-643 GCF_000475195.1 Diaphorina citri
TTTTACATATTGAATACCTAGAAGATAAATACAGTTTACATTTTGGTGCACTTTTTTGATGTGTTCATAATATAAGAAGTAAATTTCTCTATATCTAAAATACGAGATGGAAAAAACAAGACAAAATAGTGAGTCAATCTGAGGAAAGCTTTGTTCATTTGATGGAACAAGTAAGATACAAATTGAAGGATACAATAAGTAAAAATACGAAAGTAAGTATTTTTTAATTTTCTTCTCTGCAGGCCGGAAAATCGTACACCAATGACTTAATAAGAGATTTCACTAAATGATCCAAAAAGGAGTTTTTAATAATCCAAAAAGGAGGAGTTTTGGAAAACTCCTGTTTGAACCATTAAAAACTCCTTTTTGATGATTAAAAATTCTCCCATTCGTGAAATCTCTCATTAAGTCACTGGTGAAATCCACTATGGAAGTATGCATTCAATAGCACGATGGCCTCTAGAGGATATACAAAATATTTCAACGTAGGACTAGGACTGTAAGGTAATATTTAGACTTGGTACTGAGGAGGATATAAAAAATATGTAGACATAGGACTACAATTCTATTAAATTTAGATTTGGCACTGCACTCACCACTTGGTACACTTGGACAGGTCAATCCCCGTCAGGGCGCGGGTAGT
>NW_007410122.1:0-643 GCF_000475195.1 Diaphorina citri
CGAAACCTAATGTTAAAACACCTCAAAGGATTATAAAATCTCATGGAAATTTGACACACTAATTAGGTAATTACTCTTGTCAGGCTTACGGAATTGAAAACCTGAAATAACCTCGACAGCTTGACATACATAAATTAGGTACCTGTGAAGAAGAAGAAGAAAAAGAAGAAGGGGAGGAGGAAGAAGAAGAAGAAGAAGAAGAAGAAGAAGAAGAAGAAGAAGAAGAAGAAGAAGAAGAATGAAAAGAGGAAGGGGAGAAGGAGAAAGAAGAGGAGGAGAAGAAGGAGGAGAGATGGCAAACAAGAAAACTACGTATAAAAGCGCTCATGTCTACTCAAACAAAACTGAAAATGATAGAATTTATCTTTCTTCAAATGACACAAACATATAAGTCGAATGGAGAATCGTCCCTTGGGGAACCAAAAACTTTTTTGAGTTACTTGTACAAGAAACCAAAAAATTGAACAAAAAAGAAGAAAGGGAAATCATTAATTTGGTTGATTTTTTTCAACTAATAAAGGTGGTTAGAGGTTAAGCTTGTGAAATTGTGTATTCATTAAACTGTAGAGAATTGATGATTCTCATGAAAAATATAACTGTCCAAATGTATTTTTTTCGTAAAGATCGTCAAAAATAATAAATA
>NW_007410123.1:0-643 GCF_000475195.1 Diaphorina citri
TAACATGAGATGGTTTGCATTCAGATGTAATGTTATCTCGGAACATAAACATTCTAAACAATCATAAAATCAAAAAATTATAAACCAAAATGTAGGAGTCGTAGAGAAAAACAACAAAATTGTCAAAATTGCTTTTTACGGATTTTTACTTAGGAGATAAAATATTTGACTTTCTAAAATCGGAACTATTCTCTATTCTTGACATACTTTTTAGGAACTGAAGTTTGAAATTGACCGATTTTATTTTTCTTCTTTGTTAATTAATAATTAATATGCTCTTACCAACTACATATTTACAAGAGAAATAATCAAAGAAGAAAAAATATATCTAATATTAATGTCTGAATATTTCAGACAGACACCAGAACAAATGTTTTTTGTAGAGGTTGTTGTTGTTGTTGTTGTTGTTGTTGTTGTAGCGGCTTTAGCTTTCGCCGAATGGCGATAGCAGAATAAAGGAAAGATGTCTTTTTGTATCTGCTATACACCGGGGTGATGGTCTCTAGCTCTAGCCGTGTTAATTTGGCTGGCTCGTCCTGAACCGCAGAACAAGTCCTCACGATGGTTTGTAGAGGTTGAGCTGCGATGTTGAATGTTGAGGCCGAGCATATCAACAGGAAAATGAACCAATTTGTCATTCTAA
>NW_007410124.1:0-574 GCF_000475195.1 Diaphorina citri
AATGAAACAGATATGTCATTTAATTTAAATAAAAACGGCGGTGAAAAACTCATCTTGGAAAAAAAATAATAATAATAATAAGAAACCTCCTTAGTCTAGTCCTAGTGGGTATCACACTAGGCTTGCAAGCTGGAGATCCTGGGTTCGATTCCCTGCAGGGTCAGTTCTCTTCTGGAACCACAATCTGAGCTTAAATTTAAGTCATTAAATTTAACGCTTTTTAGTCCGTCCTTCCTTTATTATTATTATTCTGTACTCGAAATCGAAAAATCAAATCAAGAATAATAATAAACTGAATATTAAACAAATTAGGTAGGTACATAGGTACGTACTGATCGCAGGGTGTCTACCAAAATGGAAAAATAAAATTCCCTGACTTTTCCCGGTTTTCCAGTCCAATTTTTCAAAATTTCCAGTCTACTTTTCCAAGATTTTCCACCCTATTCCCACTGCGCCGCAGCCGATTTTTTTTCCCCAAGCAATGTTCTCAAGCCTGTTAAATTTCTTCAATTTTTTTTCATCCGACTAGGGTAAGGTCTTGAGTCCTCCATTTGCACCATGAAATAACTGCGCC
>NW_007410125.1:0-643 GCF_000475195.1 Diaphorina citri
GCAGAGACTGCGGGAGAGAAAACTTTTCCTCGCTCGCCTAATATTTGAATTTCGTTTATGTTTTTAGTTTGATAACTAAAGTTCGGCCATGCCTCGGGATGAACTAGCGGGATTCCGGAGCGAAGCGACGGAATTCAGCTAGTACAATAATATAGGGGGTAACAAAACATTCAAGGGCTTGAAAATAAAGCAGTGATTAGCAGTGTCGTGTGATGAGATTTGCAAAAGGGGAAGCTATAAACCCATATACAGTATGCCGTTCTGCTGGTGGTCTCAGAATCCAGGTTGAATAAAATCACTGTATCTACTTACCATTTTCAGTAAGTGGTAAGTTGGGGGGAGGGAAAAACGTAGGAAGGAAGGGAAGCTGTGATCCCCTAGCTTTAAGTAGTATCTACTTACTTACCATTTTCAGTAAGTGGTAAGTTGGGGGGAGGGAAAAACGTAGGAAGGAAGGGAAGCTGTGATCCCTTTAAGGGAGGAGTTGCCACTGGGGGTAACAACATTCAAGGACGTATACAGGTCGTAACAGTGAGGTAACAATACAACACTCAAGGGCCTATACCTACAGATACAGGCCATTATGACTTATGACAATGGGGTTTATGGATCGTAACAAGGCAAATTTAGAACAGTGAGAACA
>NW_007410126.1:0-643 GCF_000475195.1 Diaphorina citri
CTTGACATTGTTGTCGCTCTCCTTCACAATGAGTTCAATGTAGGTGGTAGCAGCGGCTTTAATTGCCGTGGGAGCCGATGAGAGGGTGACCAGAGTACCTGTGGAAGAGAACAAAGAGAGAAAAACGTCAGAAATCCACATAAGTACTACTTAGTTATTTTTTTATTTATTTATTTATTTACACTCTAAGCAACAAGGCCATGTGTGCTACTTAGTTAAAAATAGGAGAAACAAAAACAAGATGAGTCTTTTTTAAGTTCCATTTATATTTTGTAGCAATGACATAACTTTGTTTTATGATTTGTACGTATGTACTAATTATAGGGCTTTTAATTTTTACATTTCACAATAATTTTAGAAAAAATGTATTACTTGACTACGTTGCTAAACTTGTCACACAGAAAAATGTTATCTACTAATAAGTCTAACAACATAGCAAACCTTCTTCACAGTTGATTAACACCTTGAAAAATTCTACATAAAGCAAAAACCTCTGGGTTTACAAAGAGCTAAAACTTGGCCTGTTGCACTATCATGTAGATAACTTACCAGCTGCTTCATAGCGTACTGCAGGACTCGATGAGTTGAGAAGATTGTAGATACAACGAATGAAACGGGACCTCTCGGTAGGGTTGGCATGACA
>NW_007410127.1:0-643 GCF_000475195.1 Diaphorina citri
TCATATACCAGCATTTTGGTAATTTTAACCTTTGTTTCCCAAATTTTTCGATAGATTTGATAGAGGGTACAATTAACTGCTGAGGTCTTACAGAAAGTGTATGAGAAAGTTAGACGTTCCAAGAACGAACAATCTGTTTAGAATAAAGTTCGAACCCGGGCGGGAATCGAACCCGCAGCCTAGCGCTTAGGTACAAGACGCGCTAGAAAGAGACTTGGTTGTAATAGAATAACCTTGGTAAAGGAAGGAGAGAACAAGAAGTGTCTGCCTAAGTTAAGGAAGAAAGATTGTGGGAAAGAAAGAACGAAATAAATTGAAAAGAAAGAAGGAATGGGAGAGAGAGAGAGAGAGAGAGAGAGAGAGAGAGAGAGAGAGAGAGGAGGGGAGGAGAGAGAGAGAGAGAGAGGGAAGAAGGAAGAGATAATCAAGACATTAAGCTGGAAAACCATTCCAGTGTAAGTTTTTTATTCTAAGAAGGAAGGAAAGAGAGAGAGAGAGGGAGGAAAAAAAAGAGAGAGAGAGAGAGAGAGAGAGAGAGAGAGAGAGAGAGATGAGAAAACGGATAAGGGGGGAGAGAAAAGAAGGTTTAGGATTTGTTAAATTATTAATTTCTTTGAAGATTTTTTTTGTACCTCTCGAAATA
>NW_007410128.1:0-643 GCF_000475195.1 Diaphorina citri
AAGCGTCCAATGTAGCAGTTATTTCATCGCTACGAAATAAAAACGGCGGTGAAACACTCATCTTAAAAAAAAAAAAGGTACGTTCTCGGAACAACTGTCGAAAAATCCTGTCTTTCTTGAATATATAATATAGGCTAGGAGGTTTTTACAGATTTTATCCTTCCCTCAAGAACTAACTTTAAAAATGAATAAATTATTAACAGATTTTCCCTGAGGGCTATTAATATTAATTAACAAGAGAAAATGAACTCCTTTTGAAAATAATAATAATCAAGCACCGGATGTTGAAAAGTAAGAACAACTTCAGAGAAGTATCTGCATTTTTCTTTAATCACTTTCTTTATTTTTTTCCTTTAATGATTTTTTTTTTTCTTTGCTTTATTTATTTCCTAATGTTTTTCAAAAGTATTATTTTCCTCTGTACTTTGTACCTACTTTACTTCTGAATATTTTCGAGCAATTTCGTCTTTTCTTTATGAGGGGCAAAAGAAGTGAATAAAATTCTTTCAATGTCCCTCCTTCTCTTCTCTTCCTCCTCCTTCCGCTCTCTTCTTTATCCTCTTTCTTCCACCTCCCTTTCGCCTTTGCCTCCACTTCGTCCTCCCCATCATTTCTTGTTTATGAGATAATTAAAAACAAATTA
>NW_007410129.1:0-643 GCF_000475195.1 Diaphorina citri
TTTCTTACCACACTCGATTGCGTCTTGTGTTAGAAAAAAGACAAGGAAGCTCATTTCCTTGGATATTTTATTATGTTTGCTTTGACATTCTTTTTCTTTTCACTTGTTTTTACATTTTACTTTCCCATTATGTGTGTTTTTCTTCTCTCCCTTCAATTCAACGTATTATCTGTTGAAGTGTTGGAACAACGTGTCCAAGTCCCCTCTGGATAACACGGTCTCAATTCAAAATCTTAAATAAAGTCTTATTGTGGGTTCGAATCCCGCCCTGAGACGATTTTATCCCGAACAGGTTAAGGTTCGTTCTTGGAATGGCTGGCTTTCTCCTATCCTGATTTCCTTCTCTCTTCGCTTTCGGAGAGCTATAAACCTTAGCATGGCCTAACCCTGTACATAGCTACAACCGAATGGTAACAAGCTCAACTGGCAACACTTTTTCACCTCCGGGCTCAAATTTTTCAAATACTTGACGGGCTTTCTCCTATCCTGATTTCCTTCTCTCTTCGCTTTCGGAGAGCTATAAACCTTAGCATAGCCTAACCCTGTACATAGCTACAACCGAATGGTAACAAGCTCAACTGGCAACACTTTTTCACCTCCGGGCTCAAATTTTTCAAATACTTTTTTAACTTCTGTAAATATT
>NW_007410130.1:0-643 GCF_000475195.1 Diaphorina citri
TTAGAGAGCAAGATTATACTTATATTCAAGGTAAGTGTAATCAAGTACCAAATGAGTAGGTATTAGAGAGCAAGATTACACTTGTATTCAAGGTAAGTGTAATCAAGTACCAAATGAGTATTAGAGAGCAAGATTATACTTATATTCAAGGTAAGTATAATCAAGTACCAAATGAGTATTAGAGAGCAAGATTATACTTATATTCAAGGTAAGTGTAATCAAGTATCAAATGAGTATTAGAGAGCAAGATTATACTTATATTCAAGGTAAGTGTAATCAAATACCAAATGAGTAGGTATTAGAGAGCAAGATTACACTTGTATTCAAGGTAAGTGTAATCAAGTACCAAATGAGTATTAGAGAGCAAGATTATACTTATATTCAAGGTAAGTGTAATCAAGTACCAAATGAGTATTAGAGAGCAAGATTATACTTATATTCAAGGTAAGTGTAATCAAGTACCAAATGAGTATTAGAGAGCAAGATTATACTTATATTCAAGGTAAGTGTAATCAAGTACCAAACGAGTAGGTATTAGAGAGCAAGATTATACGTATATTCAAGATAAGTGTAATCAAGTACCAAATGAGTATTAGAGAGCAAGATTATACTTATATTCAAGGTAAGTGTAATCAAGTACCAA
>NW_007410131.1:0-643 GCF_000475195.1 Diaphorina citri
CCATTCGATTTGGCGTGAAAAATCCCATGGGATCAACTATTCACATGCTTACTTGTTAATCAACGAGCTATTTTTTGAAGTGGACTTTTTCCCAGTTGAAGTGGACTGTACAACGTTTTGTACGTTTTAAAACTATGGCACTTACAACGTTTTGCACACGCACAATCATTAGTTTCAGTTTTCACCGCCAGAAAAAATAAATTTAAATATATTTCATCTTGATACCTTGTAAAGCTTGGCACTTACAACGCATTTCTGCAATAAAACCAATATATGGGGGGTATGGCACTTCCCTAGCTACAAATCAACAATATTCCCTGCCCTTATTCTAAATACCTAGTTAAATACCTGTACATACCACAAAATCCTTATCTATTCATTTCCTACAACCTGCAAAAAGACACAATACAGAATACATGTAGAAATCTGTGACTGAAATTAGATGAATGCCCAGTTATCAATTTCAGACCTTATAGGTATCTTAATTTAATTTATCAAGTTTCCATTTATTAATATTTCAGATTCCACAAGAAAAATACGCTTATTGTTGTCTACCTTGCAACATGTTTGTGTTGTTCTCTATATCTATAATATGACGTCCTAATATTTGACATGTGCGATATTTTTTTTTTTTTTTTTTTTT
>NW_007410132.1:0-643 GCF_000475195.1 Diaphorina citri
TTTCGCAAACTTGTTCGCGAATTTCAATATTGCCAAAAAGTTCTTTGCAAAAATCAAAGAGATACGGGTTTTTTTTTTATTTTTCGAAAACTCAAACAGATTCGGAGCAATTTGAGTGGGTCATACATTGGTGGACACCCTGTATATACTTAAAATGACTTTGAAGGGGACACCAAAATTCCAAAGTTCACCATCAAATGCCCCCCTTGTTTTTCGAAAACTCAAACAGATTCGGAGCAATTTGAGTAGGTCATACATTGGTGGACACCCTGTATATACTTAAAATGACTTTGAAGGGGACACCAAAATTCCAAAGTTCACCATCAAATGCCCCCCAAACAGTTGGGACATCACTACTCATCGAAAACACGAATTTTCTATCTTCATTGGTTTTTGAGATATTTGAATGTCCCGTACACCCTGTATGTATAGGTAAGGAAAATCATGTGATTTCCTCACCAGATTTTATTTTCCTCAATATGTAGGTACATAATTGGTCAGTTAGAAATGCCTTGGCAAATTATCTTCATTGGTTTTTGAGATATTTGAATGTCCCGTACACCCTGTAAGGAAAATCATGTGATTTCCTCACCAGATTTTATTTTCCTCAATATGTAGGTACATAATTGGTCAGTTAGAAATG
>NW_007410133.1:0-643 GCF_000475195.1 Diaphorina citri
AATACAAAAACCTTCTCGGTGGCGTAGTGGTCAAACCGGACAAAGTCGCTTGGTAAATAGGAGGTTGCGGGTTCAATCCCAGTCGAGGCATGGCATTACCCTCCTTTATTGGAGGGTTAAGGTGTAATAGTCAATGTTTTAGGGATGTACCTGACTCGTCAAATAGGCGTTCCAGTACAAACAGACCTGACAAAGGTACAAACAGTAAACAAATTCCATCAGTGTTGTAGTTCAAATTCTTTATAACTTGGGGTAGAGAAGCCCCCCACAATCCCTTCCGTAGCTCCTCCTCTGACCCCGATTATTTTTAAAAAAGAAGGGGTGTTCCGTTTCTTATTTGTGCTTTAATTTATGGAGGCCCTGGTAAGTATTTTGAAAATGGAAATGAGCCCCGGCTGCATTTCACCCTCTTGAATTTAGGAGTTCAAAAGTAGCAGCTTTTTTTCCTCTAAAAAGTATAGGTACCTATACATATTTAAATAATCTCAAATTAGAGATGGGGCGATCTGAAGATTTTTTTTTTTTTAGATTTTTAGAAATTTACGGGATAACCCCATTTTAAATCTGATGAAATAAAGGAGGCCTTGAATCATAATGCTGATAATTACTTTGAGGGAAAGATTTTTTTTTTTTTTTTTTTTTT
>NW_007410134.1:0-643 GCF_000475195.1 Diaphorina citri
ATAGGTAAGTTGCAAAGTTAACCCTGCTGCGGTAGATGGTACAATACTATAAACTTTAATCCAGACAGAACATAATTAACATAAGAAATACATAAAAAATAAACAAAACATGCTTTTTACTTCTTCAAGATAATTACAAAGTTACCCCTGCTGCGGTGGATGGTACAATACTATGAAACTGGTTGCAATCCTACCTGACAACTGTTACCAAAAAATTGGCAAACTGCCAAGCAAGCTTGTCCAAAATTGAGGAAGTCAAAAAGAGCAATAGAGTCTAGGTCAGAGGTCTGGGACCTAGGTAATAGGTATTAGGTAAGGTATTTACCTAATTTGTCTAACTAGGTACCCTCTAACACTTGACTACAGTAAAATTTCCCTCATTTGGAACTCTGTGCGTAGGAGGCCATTTTCATTTGAAAATATTTCAATGAAACAAGTACAAGTAGGTACATCAACAGAAAAATCAGATAACTCTAACAGAAAATTCAACAGAAAGAGTGGTGAGGTGCAAAAATATTTTCTACCCAACATAAAAATTAACATTACACATTCATATGATTACCCCAAAAAGAACATTCAACTTGTAGGTGTACTTAAAACTAACACATAAAAGCTACATTTCAGCCATCTAAAAGAGTTGTCT
>NW_007410135.1:0-643 GCF_000475195.1 Diaphorina citri
AAAAAAAAAATACCCTCGCATGACTTATTTAGTGGAGCGTAGTCGCGAGTTCTGTAGCACGACTACTCCCCATTAAAAGTCATGCGACTAAGTCGCGCGACTACACTTCCAGGGTGCGACGGGCCCAAAAATACTAAATACTCTTAATTTCGGAGTCTATTCTAGAGGAGAAAAAGTAAAATATGGCCTGGTTGTGGGCCCCCTTGAGAAGCCTGAGCCTGGGACAAATGGACCGGATCACCCCCCTGTGTGGACGTCCCTGACGGTAGCGGGAGAGAAATTGCAGAGGGCAATGGACCAATAAAATTATCGGTTAACATGATTAAAGATGACTTTTCATGTTGGATAACAAAAAAAAGTCACTGCATAGGAGTGAATTATCCACAGTCACTCCAATTTTTCAGTAGATAGAGAGGTCATACTCATATCAATTCTTCAGTAGATAGAGAGAAGCAAAATCAACTCGATCCACCTTCCCTAACCATTCCCAATATGGGGGAACAAAAAATAGAAAAAAGTCTTCCTCATTTTTTTCCATACCTGCAGCTGTTGTCTTGTTTTTATCAGTAGGGATTCAGGATTACGCCCCGGTAGCTCCTCAGGGTGTTGGGGATTATTCATGCACCGGAATCCCCTGGCGAGG
>NW_007410136.1:0-643 GCF_000475195.1 Diaphorina citri
GCAAACCGGTGGATCGATAGAGATCGCGACGCACCGCTGGGATCCCGAATAACTTTTGAACTAGAAAAGAGCAGAGTGAAAATTTCAGAGTACTTTGAGAACCACTGGTCGACCATTACCCATATCTTCATGTAAAGTACGGAGTGGAGTTTTAAAGTTCAATTTGCAGATAATACCTACCTATTATGCTCAAGGAATATAGGTTTACCTATACTCGAGTAATATAGGTTTGTGCTGGTCATATTGTAAAGCAGATTAGAGCATAGAGCATACAGAGTGTATTCGTCAAGTCCCACTCAGAACAGCTTAAGCTACCATGGGACCATCAGTCAAGTGTTAAGTGTGTCTGTGAATTTGTTCTGGGGTTAAAGTCTCGAGTTAGTTGCATAATCCTAAAATTGCCAATCACCCATAATATCTTTGTAAGCTGTGTATAAGGTATTAATAATATGAAAATAAATAAATTAAATATTAAACGAAGAATGTTCTAAGTTTGTCTATAAATCTGTTTGTTTAGTCCGTTTGTTCTACCATAACGGATTGTCCGGTTTAGACGAACAAGGACAAATATCTCAACACAAAGAAAAGCAAATTTTGCTTACTATTGTATTTTCAGTCCGATTTTCCCTCTGAAGTTCTCCAG
>NW_007410137.1:0-643 GCF_000475195.1 Diaphorina citri
GTAGTGTCTCTACGGTCCCTTGTGCGTAAATGAAACATCAGTGACGTAGGGTGATATTTCCAAGAGGGGAAGCTGTAAGCCCAATACAGTGTGCCGATCTGATGCACTGAGAAAAAACTAAGGTACCGGAAGCCCAGTCAAGTGACTGGGTTCCAGAACTCTATATCGGGAAGCTCGACACTATAATATAGCATTCGAACAACCTAAATTAAATAAGAGAAAATAACAAAATGCATAATAGAGTTCTTCCACTCCAACTTGTGGCACCCTATCACTAGTTTTTTCTCTCAGTGTGGTAGTCTAAGAACCCAGATTCCATTACCGGAAGTTTCACTTTTTGGAGGAAGTGTCGTGGGAGAAAGGATGAGAATAAACCCTAGAGAGGAAGGGATACTGGATACACCACTGGGAATCATATTGATTTGAAATATGCTCTCGTGAAATGATAGGCCTGATATTTAGGTCACCAAGGTATTCATGTACTCTAAGGGATGACTTCTTGAACCTAACTGCGTTGTTTAGCCGTTTGTTAAGGCCAGGGAAATGGTTGCCAAAATATGGGTACCTTTTAAATTTTAAAATATGAGAAGGGATATTAGGTCCCTAGAATACACCTACTCTGGCTGATACTGTGCTCAATGTC
>NW_007410138.1:0-643 GCF_000475195.1 Diaphorina citri
GTCGCGCTGCGCGCTCCCGGGGGCTTCGCGGGGTTGTGCATGCGGTCGCGCTGCACGCTCCCGGGGCTTCGCGGGGTTGTGCATGCGGTCGCGCTGCGCGCTCCCGGGGGCTTCGCGGGGTTGTGCATGGGGTCGCGCTTCGCGCTCCCTTGACTTCGCCCCTGAAAACTAATATCGTGCCTGAATCGTGTTCCGAAGAAATGAAAACTCAAAACTAAAAGCGAGAGCAAAATATTAAACGTAGGAAAAGTTTTGCTGGCCTCAAAGCGTGTTTCCCGTGTATTTCTTATGGGAGGACTAAAAAACGTCAATATCTCGGGAACGGTTTGCAATTTCGGGATTTTCCGATTTTTCCCAGTACCTACAAAAAATAAGGAATCCAATGGTGAAAACCGCATCTTCCTAGCTCATCTAGAAGTGGGTTAGAATTAGTATGAGTGAGTCAGTTACACAAGCGGCTGTATATATTTAGGACTCGCACTTCGTGCTCGGGAGGGGGGCTTCGCCCCCCTCCACCCCCCGGGGGCTTCGCGTGTTCGCTACGCGGTAAGAGAAGATGTAACATGTACTAATAAGAGAAGATCACTCAAATCTCAAATGGGAAATAATAGAACGGATTTTTTTCACATGCTTGGTACATTGC
>NW_007410139.1:0-643 GCF_000475195.1 Diaphorina citri
GGTTAATGTAGGGCAGACTGTACAAAAGACACCAAAGCTCCACGACCGCACAGAATTGTCACACTAGCATTGTCTAGAAAATGTCGTAATAAGCCCTCGACTCTTTCAATTCAGAAGATCAGAGACAATTTTTTACCACCCAATCCTCATAAATGTATTGAGTTCAGACACTTGTTCAAATCTTAAGTAGATGTGTCCAAACATAGTCGACCGGCCGTCCGTCGCGTTGATCAAAAAGTCGAATCTAGATTATCGAGGCAAAATCCGGAAGCAAGGAACCATAATGATTAACAGAGGGCTGTCACGCTAAACCATGTTATTGATGTTACCAGAAAGTTTTATAATTCTTACGCGGTGGAAAAGCCTTCACTCCGAATTTGCCAGCCTAGTTAGCTTAGTTGGTAGTGCGTCTGCCTTGTAAGCGCTAGGCCGCGGGTTCGATTCCCGCCCGGGGCGGATTCTTCGAAGTGAGTCGCTACAAAAGGGATCACTGTAGCTAGATCAGTTTTAAACTTTATATCTTTTATGACGCTCATATGACCGATCCGGATGAGTGCTAAACTTCGTAACTTTTGAGATACTAACATAACCAATCCGACAGCACTTTCACCGAGCCTATTGACTTGAAAGTTGGTTTCATGGA
>NW_007410140.1:0-643 GCF_000475195.1 Diaphorina citri
TAATACAATTAAAAAGCTAGCTCTGAATTAAAGTATAAGGGATTAAAATAAGAGGAGGGAAAAAAATGCTCTTTGCCAATTTTCTGGCGTTTAGATTTTTTTACAACAAACTGACCTCTTACTTTCTATTACCTTATTACGTTCTGTTTTGTTAGTACCTACCCCCCTACCTATAGGGAACCTTTTGTAATTTATTAATAAGAAAGTTAGGTACCTATGAGAAAGTAGGTAGGTAGGTACCTACATATAGGAATCGATCCAATTTTTCAAAATTGGGAAGTCTGGGAAATAGGTATTTTAGGGTCTCTTGATTCCAAAAAACTAAAAGTGAATTTTAGCAAATGATTGTTATCTTTTTCAACTCAAAAGGTACACTTGCTATTAAGTTTTTTCCCCTTCATACTTGCTTGATTAAACGGTAAAAGGCACCAAAAAAGTTTGAGAATTTGAGTAGTCCGAAAATGTTCCTTTTTTTGTAGTTCCACAGTGTCATAGCAAGTCGTGTGATGTTCACACCATATTTTTAAATACATTAAGCAGAAAAAAAGGAAAATTTTATACCAGCGTAAAAGTTAATAAGAAAGCTTGGGGGAAGATAAGAGATGGAATAATGGGAGATAATAATAGAGAGGGAGAGAGAGGG
>NW_007410141.1:0-643 GCF_000475195.1 Diaphorina citri
CTGCCCAAGACAAACAAGAAATAGGAGTCATGATAGCCAACGTTCTCTAGGACACGGCACTACAAGAAGAAGAAGAAAAATGCTTAACGTACACCATTGACTTATCTCGCATTCTGATATATTCATGTTTCAGGTAAGATCCACAAGCGCTTCAAATTCATCTAGAACAGCTAGATGGAGGGAGAGAGGAAGTAAATAGAAGAAAAAGTTCATAAAGAATGCATATAAACTTGTGTTACACTTTATACCTATACAATCTATTGTTGCATTTACAGTCTAGTGATGCATATTCGTATGTATAGGTCTGCATAATGTGCATTGTCATTTGTATTGTGTTCTGCCTGTTTGTGTCAATAGGGCCGGAGTTATCTGTTTCAGAAACATGACCGATATTACATTTACTATAGTAGTCCAACTGTCCAACTCGAGGGATGACATCGTTTTGACGAAAGAATGTTGTGAAATGCTCCATAAAGAGAGAGACGTTGCTTTTAGGAACAAGCTCAGTGTGTTCCTGGCCTGTAGACCCAGGCCTTAACCCCAGGTAACATGAATCTGTAGACCTAGGTCTTAAGTACCAAAACCCCAGGAGTGTTATGTTAAGTATGTAGGTATTTCTCAATGTCAGGTGTTATAATACGAG
>NW_007410142.1:0-643 GCF_000475195.1 Diaphorina citri
GCTGGATGTGGGAGGTGAAAGCGGAAGTGGGGATGAGGGAGAGAGTGCTGGAGGAAATGGTGATGTTGATGTCAGGGGGGGAGGATAAGAAAGAGGAGCAGATGGAGGAGGGGGTGGTGTTGGTGATGGGGAAGAAGAAGGATAACGAGGAGGTGAATAAGAAAGAACCTCACAATATCTCTCTCCTTTTCCTTCTAGAAAGAGAGTATCTACCTCTGTCTCATTCTCAGAATCTTTCTCTCTCTCTCTCTCTTCCACATCCTACCTGTGTTTCACCATCTCTTTCTCACTCCCGCTTCATTTCTCTGTCAAATCTCAAGGGCATTCATCTCCCTCTCTCTCTCTCTCTCTCTCTCTCTCTCTGAGGAGGTGGAGGTGGAGGAGAAGAAGAAGAAGAAAAAGAAGGATAATGAGGAGGTGAATAAGAAATAAAAGTAAGGAGAAGAAGAAGAAGGAGGAGGAGAAGAAAGAGAAGACAAAGAAGGTGATAGTGGTGGTGAAGGAAGAAAAGGAGAAAGAGGTAGATTAGGAGGGAGAGAGAAAGATTTTATGCTAATATCACCGATCTGAATAGATCAGTTGCGCTTACTTGGGTGATGTTTCAAAGTCATAGAGCAGGAAAAATGAGGACCAACGGAATTTT
>NW_007410143.1:0-643 GCF_000475195.1 Diaphorina citri
TTTCCTTTCATTTATTTTAAATGTTGAAACGTTCCGCGCGACTCCCTTGGTCCCTTGGGACCTCTGAAAAAGAAAACAATTGTCTTCCCCTCTCTCTCTATCCTCCCTTTCTCCTCTTTCTCGTCATTTTTCTGTCTTTTCTCTCTTCCTCCTGTCTAATTCTTCTTCCTCCTCCTTCTTTTTCTTCTTCTCCTTCTTCTCTTTCTTTTTCTTCTTCTCCCTGTCTATTCGTTCCTTCACACTTGTCTTCGCCTCTCTCTTCATCCTCCGTTTCTCCTCTTTGAGTTCTAAGTTTTAAGGAAGGAATAGACAGGAAGAGGAAAAAGGAGGAGAAAGAAAGGATTCTTTCCCCTCCATTTTCCCCCTTTCTCGTCTCTTTTTTCTTTCTTTTCTCTCTCTTCCTCCTGTCAAATTCTTCTTCCTCCTCGTCCTTTCTTATTCTCCTTCTCGTTCTCCCTTTATTCATCCTTCGTCTTCATCTATCTGTCTATTCCTTACTTGAAACTTGGACCTCACTTCGTTTGTTGTACAATTTCTTCTTGAACTCTTTACCTACTTGAAGGGTTCGAGTCCCAGTAAGAACGTTAAAATGTCGTAACAATATCAGCATATTGAGGTGGATATTTGTAAAAATGTTTTTTTT
>NW_007410144.1:0-643 GCF_000475195.1 Diaphorina citri
TGTTTTGGTCCGCTGGACCACGGCGGACCAGACCAATTTGGTCCGACGGACGCGGTCCGTCTAATGTGTAGTCCACTTAAGAGGCAGAGCGGACCAAGTAAAAAAAAAGCATTTTGAGATAAATGGAGTCAAAGTTTAGTTTTTGCTTTTGCTCCCATTTCAATACAACACTAAAGTCAAGTTCGCAACCAATATAAAAAGGAGAACTTTTCGCGCTCTTTCCAACGATATAGATAACTGAGAAAGTCGATTTTTGGACTTAGTCCGCTCTGCCTTTTACCCATTCATTTTGCATCTTGTATTCTCAGCTGGATTTGAACCCACGCCCTCCTGTTTGCCAGGTGAGTGCTTTGACCACAAAGCTACCGAAGCTCGGGACAAGGATGATTATTATCTATAATACAACCCAATACTTTGTAGGTACTCATATCTACCCAATGGCATCCACTAGGTATGCCAGGCTATGTAGTATGTACCTCATACTCTGCGATCTTGAGAATACCTAGGTGACTGCGAGATTGACCTAGAAATGAGACCGAGGTACGTAAACTACAAGAGAAACAGACGAAGTAGGTATAGTAAGCGTGGACCTCGCGGCGGTGATACGAGAGGGAGAAATCTTTCTCTTCTTCTTCTTCTTCTT
>NW_007410145.1:0-643 GCF_000475195.1 Diaphorina citri
ACCTAGACTTGAGCAGAATCTAGGTAGAAAGTAAAATCTGGGATGAGCTAGGGCGCTAGGAATGCCAACTTGACATCTCAGGGCCGGATGTGGTGGGTGGATCTTGGAGGAAAGGGGGCCCTGGGCAACCTTTTTTTTAATGGGCTTACCTTCTTTTCCTCCGCTTCTGTTTCTTCCTTGTTGTTGTTTATTTATTGCTAAGTATTGACGAGTCCGATAATATATTCTAGGAAAGCTAAACGAGTATGTCAAGAAGTTTAAACTAGGTTTATCGATTCAGAGTATTTAGTACCTCTAGGAACTTAGATGATAGACATCCTCCTATTCTGAGAGGATATGCTTGATTTCTCTCCGATTCTTTTCGTCCTCCTCCTCCTCCTCCTCCTCCTCCTCCTCCTCTTCCTCTTATCCATTATCCGCCTGATTTCCTATCCCGGTACAAAAATAAAATATATTGTATACATAAGGTATACAAAATATATTGTATACCAAATACATAAGGCTTTGTTGACACTGCGGGACTACAGGGACTTTTCAGTCTCATTCTGGCAGTATAAGCAGGGTATATTCTATTCTATCCCTTCCCCCTACTCCCCCACACATTCTTCCGGCCCTGCTCGTACATATGGTGTGCAACTGTGCA
>NW_007410146.1:0-643 GCF_000475195.1 Diaphorina citri
CGTCAGCCTGACAATATCATCGTCAGAAATTTCATCTTCTTTGGGCACTCTAGTGTCTCTTAACACATCAAGATAGTATAGTTTAAAATGCCGAAAAACCTTGAAACTCTGTTTCGTGTTAATACAGGCCGGGCGGCGCTTCGATCTCTTGACGTTCTCGCGCCTCCCGGCATGATTGATTTGATGGTATGTAGTAGGTACCTATTCAATACGACCTTGAACTTTACTACCTATTAGAGGAATCAGAACAAGTAGGTATATGTATACTGAACAAATGGATACCTAACAGGTAACAGGTATTGTAAAAGTGTACCTACGAAAAAACCAAGCTTTTGATTAAGTAGAATGAATGACTAGGTCTACATAGGTAAAGTAAACGTATTAGTTAGAGTAGGTATGTAACGCAATGTATATAACTACCAATGATACTATTAATACCTCACGATGCTAGTGGGGAAAACCCCAGAGAACTGTCTACTTCACATGACCCAGGTTTAGCTTAATCAATTCTAATAGGTACTGAGAATATTATAAATTATGAGTGTATAAAAAATCAAATAATAATAATAAATACATATTGCCAGCCTAGATAGCTTGGAGGGTAGCGCGTCTGCCTTGTAAGCGCTAGGTCGCGGGTTCGATT
>NW_007410147.1:0-643 GCF_000475195.1 Diaphorina citri
CTCAAATTACTTTAGTTAAACCAAACCATGTCTTGTCATTCAATAGTAGGGCTTTTTGGACTAGTTCAGGACTTTATTCAACAGATGACTCTTCAGTCATCACCTTTGGTAGTATGTTAGTCTTGTAAATGCTAGGCTGTGGGTTCGATTCCCGCCCTGGGAAAATTTAATCCTAAGCAGATGACGTTTGTTCTTGGTTGGCTTTCTGCTATCCTGTCTCGTATTTGATTTTAGGATCAAAAAACGTCCATTGTCAGTTTCCTCTATGAAACCTCTTGAAAAAAGTTCAACCTAATGAAATCCATCAATGAAATTTTAATTAGCCAATCACGCAATTCCTGTTTCTGTGTCCAATATTACGTCATCATTATGCAGTCCATTATGTTTATGTAAGATATTTTTTTGGGGGAGGGGTGAGGGAGATTGAAATTCTTCTGGACGAACCTTGAACAGATTGTGAAATCAGATAGAGCTGGCAACATCGCATTTCAAATGAAGGCAAACAAAAAACGAAAAAGCTCAAACTTTTGATCAAGCTTTTCAAATTTTTGTCAGTTTTCCATTACTAGCAGTGGCGTAGCGTGTATGTATGGCGTGTATGGCGGCCATACAACTCAAAAGTTCACTCTAATGCCCATAAATA
>NW_007410148.1:0-643 GCF_000475195.1 Diaphorina citri
AAGAAAATATTAAAAATGAGGAAAATGTCATGAAATCAAGTTAGAATTGAGAAGCCCTGCTAGGCTTCAGAAATAATGGAAAAGTAAACATAGCATAATCCACAAAATAAAGTGGTAGATAGTTAGGTTATATATCCGTCTTTTCTCAATAGTCAATACATTTCTGTTAAACAGTTTTAACTGTTAAGTCTGTTCTTCTTGGAAGAAGTCTTAAGAAAATGGAGAAAATTGGGAAAAATGTCATTTTGTATGAACGCCTGGTATTTTCTATTATGTACGCAATGTGCAAGACAACAGATATTTTGATTCCTAGAAAAGTTTAAATTAGTTGGTTTCTAGGTTGAACTTTTGGATTAATCTGATGTCGTGGGTCAAAATCTAAGTTTAAACTCGGTTTAATTTTAACTCTCGGATTAAGCAATATGATTGCTTACTCCAAAATTAAACCGAGTTCAAACTCATTTTGGAAACCCGGCCATCATTCATAATTTCATAGGTAGGTAGGTACATAATTATGTGCAAAACTCCCTCCATTAACAAACTGACAGCAATACAGCATTTGACAGGAATGTAGAAAGGATCCTTTCAAGCAATGCATTAGATTCCTTTGCATTTACACTTTCAAGGTCAGCTATCTAATATA
>NW_007410149.1:0-643 GCF_000475195.1 Diaphorina citri
TTTGACATACCTCCTTAATGACTTTTTGATAACTCCGTCAGTATTTACCTTGTCAAGAAATGTAAAGGCTTTATCTCTCTGTTTTGTGAGGTGTGTATTTTAGGGTTTGGGTACCCATCAATCCAGCAGTTGTCAGTTAAATACCGACCTATTGTAGATACTATTTCTTCTTCTCATTCCTCCCCTTCTTCTTCTTCTTCTTCTTGATCTTCTTCTCCTTCTTCTTCTTCTTCTTGATCTTCTTCTCCTTCTTATTCTTCTGCCCCTTGTTGTTGTAGTTCTTCTTCTTCTTCTTCGAATAAATTCTTCTGCTTCTTCTTCTTCTCTTCTTCTTCTCCTCCTCGTTCTACATCTTCTCTTTTTCCTCCTCCTCCTTCTCCTCCCATTTTTTTTCTTTTTTTTGCATTTAACTGTCTTACTGTTTTCTTGTTTTGTTCCCCTTTCTTCTTCTTCTCTTCCTTCTCCTTCTTCTCCTCGTCTTCCTCCTCCTTTATCATAGTTCTCCTTTTTTCCTTCCTCCTCCTTCCCCTTTTGTTTCTGTCTCGTCTTTCTTCTTTTAGCCATCTTCTTCTTCTTCCTCTTCTTTTTCTTCTTCTTTTTCTGCCTCTCCCTTCTTCTTCTCCTCCTCAATCTCTTTTTCAGA
>NW_007410150.1:0-643 GCF_000475195.1 Diaphorina citri
GCCGGATCTAGAGAACATTCCTTTCTCGGTAATAAGAAGAGAGGAATGCAATGTGTATATTTGTATATGTGTGTGTGAATTGAAGCTTGGCTCTGACTGTGCTGCACTCACCAGTATCCAGTATGTAGACTTATAGATATGCAGAGGTTACCTATGTTCTCATGTACGTATATGTTGCCAGTATGTATGCAGGTAGAGCTTACTTGTAGGAAGGTATGTACTTAAAGTATGGAAAGATCTTGTCTGTGTGTAGTGTGTGTATGTGTGTAGACCAACTTGTTTTAGGTTTGGCCACGTATGTGCTGAGAGTACTGAGTCTTTTCGGTCTATCGGTCGCAGCTTGGAAGCAGAGAAGGGTCTCTTAGTTGTGTAGGTTCCTCGTATTCTTGAAAAATGAAATTTTAGGGAATACATACGGGAAATTCCGATGTGTTTTATGCGAAAAAATATCTGTGTAATGCTGATGGTCTTTTATCGGGAAGTGTCTTTGTAATTCCAATGTTCTTTATCAGGAAATAATGTGTCGTGTTATTGATAGCGGTGTGCGTGATGGCTTTAAACTTACAGGGAAGATGCTATGCGTCATCGTGTAAATGAGATTGTAAGTGGACTGAACCCTCTCCATGTTGACATAAGCATAGCT
>NW_007410151.1:0-643 GCF_000475195.1 Diaphorina citri
CCCCCATTACTCCCCTCCCCTCGGTCTGATAGTTTGTCTTCCCCTCCCCTTTCTTCCCGACAGTCTCTTTCTCTCTCTTGAGTATGTTGTCTCTCTCATTCGTACGTATAGGAAAAAAAATTCATGTCTTCTGGAAGAAAGAGTACCGATATACATATATTATATTTATTTTATTTTTTTCTTTGTGTGTCTTGTTCTATATTTTTTATGATTACTTTATACGTTACTACCTAGTTCTACTTTCTCTTCTACACCAGTTGGGTTGCCTGTGTGATGGCTATTGAAGGAATTCCTCTTAAACCTCCATTGTTTCTTAAGTTCTTCTAATGTCCCTTGTCCCCCTTTGAATCCGAAGTTATTTGTCAGTTGTTTTCGATGTCTTGTTAACTAGACAGTTTTAAGCCTAGTACACACTGTTGTGCAACTGTTGCGAAGCAAATGTTTCGAATGTTGAGCAACTTTCAAGATAAACTTGGTGGTAAAGGGACTTTTCTATCTCATCCTAGCTGTTTAAATAACATCTATTTTACACACTAAAAGAAAAAAAAAAAATGTTTCAGAAATAAGTCTGGAGAGAAAAAAAAGCTAGATTGTTGCAAAAACATTTCCGGATTGTTAAGAACCAATGTTTCTGATGAAAAAT
>NW_007410152.1:0-643 GCF_000475195.1 Diaphorina citri
GGGAAAAAAAAAAAAAAAAAAAAAAAAAAAACTCAAAGGTACATGTTGGTCCCACTTAGTACTTTTATAATATAAGTTGGGACCAACTGACTTCGGAACTTTTACAATATCAAACCAGCCTTGTAAGCGCTAGGTCACGGGTTCGATTCCAGCCCAGATGGACTGAAACCTGGACATATAAGATTCATTCTCGAAACGGCGGGCCTGTCCTTTTCTCTCTCTCCTCGATTACAGGACTAAACACAGTCTTCCTCTTTCTAGCCTTTTCCTACTTAAATAGGGTCGGCGTTTCTTGTCAGTCTCTTCCAGGCAGCCCTATTGTGTACCTCATTCCCTGTTAAATTTTTCTCTCTCAGGTCTTGATTCAGACAATCCTTCCACCTTTTCTTCGGCCCCCCCTCACCCTTTTCTCCCCCCCTGATGAATAGGCAAAAAGTCCTACTATTAGCCTCAATCGGAATCCACCACTCACCTCAGTTCTTTGTTAGTCGTACTACATTCCCCTTGGGAATCCACCACTCACCTCAGTTCTTTAATGGTCATACTATTCCCCTTGGGAGCTCCCCCACTCACCTCAGTTCTTTGATGGTCGTACTATTCCCCTTCGAATTCCTCAGGATGCCCAGGAGTACCCAGGACCAGT
>NW_007410153.1:0-643 GCF_000475195.1 Diaphorina citri
GTCAAACCTGTGTTAAAAGTAGCAGTGCTGATGTGTTTTAAATCTAAATTTGTGACTTCACTCTAAGCCCTATCCTTGGGCCCTGTTTCCAGCATGTACGGTTCAGCTGTTATTGCAGAGCAAACTTCCATTATTTAGGGCTATAGGTACAGGAAAAAAGCTCAAAAGGAACTAGCACTTCTCACAACTTTACCTTTAGCCACAGGTCCCCCAAATTTTGCAGAAAGCTTCCATAATTATTAATTAATGATGATCAAAAGTGTCTGTTTGGCCACTATTTAACACAAAATCTTTGAAAAAGCTCAAAAAGAGTTTGCAATGCTCAGACCTTTAGTTTTCAGACAAAGTCGCTCGAACTTGGCACAGAGATTTGATAAATTATGTAGATCAATAATATCCTTGGGCCCTGTTTCCAGAAGGTACATTAATTACTTTACATGTGTCTGTCATATAGACCTAGTGGTGCCTTTGTCACAGTGTTGGATAGATTGGAAAGGATTGGGGGGGTTTAAAACCCCCTTTGGACGGCCAGAGACAATATCTAGGCTTCTTCAATGTCCCATAGGTAATGTCATCAATGACATTTCACAAGTAAAGCTTATGTACATGTAAGAGGAAATAAATAGAGGTCTTGTACCTCTAT
>NW_007410154.1:0-3600 GCF_000475195.1 Diaphorina citri
GGGGAGGGGCAGAGCTGCTGGTGGTGGGGGTGGCAGCAGTGACAGGGGAAGTGCAGGTGGAGCTAAGGGTGGGAGTAGTGCGTTTCTCTTTGGTGGGATGTATCTGTAGGGTGGGTTAGCAAGCACCACTGCCAGCTGAAACGAGAAATAAATATAAATGTTAGTCAATAGAAAGTAAAATGAAATAGTACAAGGACAGTTGGTAGAATTTTCAAGTGGAACTATAAACGACAACAAAATTATGTCTGAAACAACTTGTCACATTCATAAACAAAACATGGGAAGAACTATGTGACCCTAACATTCAACTAAAGACTGTATTGAAATCAACTTTGCTTGTGTCAGCGAAATTGATGACAACAAATAGAATCACCTACTAGAAAATGGGATCATCAATGTAATGCAATTGAGACAGGAAATATACATAGTTTACAAGAAAGATCGCAATTTGAAGTTTACGAATTGATGAGTGTTGAAAATGTATTTATTTTTCTTCTTGTATTTTCTAGTAGGTATTCAAAAGTTTAGGAAATACAAACGCATGTCATCTTTCAGATAGAAAAAGAGACCAATTAAGAAAGAAATGAATGTGTGAGAAAGTAAAGACTGAATCCTGAAGATGTAAATAAGATGAAGGAGTCAAAAGTAGAAAGAAGTTTTCTTAAGAAGAAATACTTAGAGGGACTTGTATTACAAAAATTGTTCTTACCTGTAGAGCTACCAAAACCAAAGCAAAGCTGGAGTTCATTGCTGTAGAGGTGATGAACGGATGAAGATGACTAGATGACAGAACTAGAGTGTTCCTAGGTTTTATACATAGTTTTGTTTAGAAATTTCACCTGAGATCGCACGTAACATCTTGATAATCGTCACAATCAAGGTGGATAAGGCAAGATTATCATCATCTCGAGACATTCTGATGTCTCTAGGCTGATCTTGGTATGCTGACTTGGGATTTGGTAAATTAGAACTTGATAGAATTGAGAACTTTGTGATACCTACAATAGCTGAAAATAGTCCTCTATAGAACGCCATTAACTTTGAACTTTTAGGCAATGATCAAATTTGCAAAGCGATTTCTTTAGATTCCATGAATTTCCTAAGCCCGCCTCTCACGATGAGTTCTATCGCGTGAGATGATCGATCAGTCCATCGCATACGATAAATTCGTGGAATTTCTATCCTATATGTTCGACTGATCGATAATCGCATGCGATAAAACTCATCGTGAGTGGTGGGCCCTATGGAATACAACACGTGCCAATTTGACCTCTGGAACTGTAAAGCGTCAAAATTCGATTATGTGAAGTTTGCTTTGTCTACATGATCAACTCTTGGATTTCACGAGCTAAAGTTCAACTCTTATACTGGTACATATAGGTACATAACTTACCATGTGAAATGTAACTTCGCCCTTCCACTTGACTCTACAATATTGTTACAATTTTTCGCTTTCCATGTCATTTTCCATGTGACTGACTTTGTTGCATTATGGCCGAGAATATAAGTTTATAAGTTTCTCCTTCTTGCCATTCGGAATATGAAAAAAAAAGAGAAAAAAAAATGGAAATGATTTTCCTCTTGTCCCATTACTTGTCACATTTTTTGATGGAATTGAAAACACTTTGATAGAAGAACACATAACAACAATATTCAATAAACAGAATAAACTTGAAATTTGAAATATGTTTCCTCTTCCCCCCTCTCTCCCGAACTCTCCCAAGAGAAGGAATGTGTGAGAGGTTCGTCCAGAGAGAAAAGAAAATGAGAAATTCGTTAAACCGTTTATACCCGGGGCCACACTTTATGTTAAACTAACGTTAAACCGTTTATAAATTTAGCTGGTGGGAAGATTTTTGCAACTTAACGTTGAGACTAGACAATCACATTTTTTAAACCAAACGGTTTAACCCACGTGTATTGCAAAGTTGAACTCCAGACATTCATTACCAAGAATTCTATTGGTGAATCTGCATCTCAGCTTTTTTTTTTTTTTTTTTTTTTGGCGGGGGTTGCGCACTCGAACGATGGATGATTGAAGATGTTTTCACTTTGGCTTTGGAGACCTTTGAGGTTCTGAACTTCTGAGCATGGTCGGAGACTGTTCATGATTTTCAGCATATCAGAAAATTCAGAGTGAACATACCCTTAAACAATGGACTCATAGTCAGACCCACAGTTGATAAATCCAATACCTACCCGATCAATCCAGATAACACAAATCATACAAAAATCGCAGAAGAAGCACAAGTTTTGCCTTCATGTATGGATGAAGGCCACGGTACATTACAATTGTAAGACACACAGATGTAAATGAGTGTAAGAAACAGATAAAGAAGGAAGAAAGATGTGAAGAGAGAGACAAAGAGCTAGAATGAAGAGGAAACAAGAACGACACGGAAGGCGAAGAGAAGAGAAAGATAAAGAAGAAAGAGAAGAGACGATCGAAAAGATGGAGAAATACGAATGAGAAACAGCGACAAAAAAGAGGAGAAAAAAAGACGAAGAGCGAGCGAAGTGAAGGAAGAAATGTGGAAGATGGTATGGTCAGAGAAAACAGAACGCACCGGGGAAATCCATCCGCACAATATATGTGGGTTAGAGCGAGACGAAAGAAGTTTGAGGGAGAGAATGTTAGAAGAAGATGGAAAAAATAGACGTGAGAGACGAAAAAGAGAGGAGAAGAAACGGAAAGGAAAGGGAGAGAGAAGGGAAAGTCTTTCCTATACATATCGTTGCTTTGAATAACTCGAATGAGAGGAAGAAGAAGACGAACATGCAGAAGAAGACGGAACGAAGAAGAAAGAAAAGGAGAAGAAAAGATGAGAAAAGGCACAAGGAGGAGAGAAAATGAGAAAGAGAAGAGAAGCAAGAAGAAGAAGACGAAGAAGAAAAGGGAGAGCAAGTAGACCGAAAAAGAAAAGGAAGGATAATAAGAAGAAAGTATTTCATTAAAATTATATTACTAGCTCGAAGCAATATACGGGTTTTCATCTCATGTTGAATATGTGAAAAGTGAAGGAAAATAGGAATAAAGAAATTGACGAATTTATACAGAACCTTCACAATTTGATTCCATTTTTAAGTATTGAGAAGAGAGAGAGAGGGAGAGAGACGAACGAGGGAACGAGAAAAAGCGTAATTCCTGTAAAGATTGATGACTTGTCGTTATTCTTGGATCCAGTTTTCTCATCAAAACCTCAATTTACACGCCGGAATCGGATTCATTGGTCCGATGTTGGAACCCTGGAACTCCCTCAAGGTCTAATTCCCATGCGGGGCCAATTTGTCCATCATCATAATAAGCGAAATTTACGCCATCCAGGACCTGGTCGGAATGATACGAAGTTGTCGTCTCGAACGGTCTAGCCGTTTTTCTTATCCTGTCCTCCTTACGATTTCTTACTCTCCCGTACTCCCCTTTGGTCAGTTATTATCATACGAGTTCGCCGCTATCCATCAAAACCTCGTTAAAAATCTCTTCTCATTCAATTAGGACTGTAAAATCTTTGAAATACAATAGAGGTACACTTTATCTATCTTCTACTTCTACATCTATTGCGGAGACTAATAGTCAGGCATTCTTATCATATCAGCACA
>NW_007410154.1:9261-10399 GCF_000475195.1 Diaphorina citri
GGGTGGTAGTAGAGCTGGGGGTGGGAGGGGGAGGGGCAGAGCTGCTGGTGGTGGGGGTGGCAGCAGTGACAGGGGAAGTGCAGGTGGAGCTAAGGGTGGGAGTAGCGCGTTTCTCTTTGGTGGGATATATCTGTAGGGTGGGTTAGCAAGCACCACTGCCAGCTGAAACGAAAAATAAATATAAATGTATTGTTAGTCAATAGAAAGTAAAATGAAATAGTACAAGGACAGTTGGTAGAATTTTCAAGTGGAACTATAAACGACAACAAAATTATGTCTGAAACAACTTGTCACATTTATAAACAAAACATGGGAAGAACAATGTGACCCTAACATTCAACTAAAGACTGTATTGAAATCAACTTTGCTTGTGTCAGCGAAATTGATGACAACAAATAGAATCACCTACTAGAAAATTGGATCATCAATGTAATGCAATTGAGACAGGAAATATACATAGTTTACAAGAAATATCGCAATTTGAAGTTTACGAATTGATGAGTGTTGAAAATGTATTTATTTTTCTTCTTGTATTTTCTAGTATTCAAAAGTTTAGGAAATACAAACGCATGTCATCTTTTAGAAAGAAAAAGAGACCAATTAAGAAAGAAATGAATGTGTGAGAAAGTAAAGACTGAAACCTGAAGATGTAAATAAGATGAAGGAGTCAAAAGTAGAAAGAAGTTTTCTAAAAATACTTAGAGGGACTTGTATTACAAGATTTGTTCTTACCTGTAGAGCTACCAAAACCAAAGCAAAGCTGGAGTTCATTGCTGTAGAGGTGATGAACGGATGAAGATGACTAGATGCCACAACTAGAGTGTCCCTAGGTTTTATACATAGTTTTGTTTAGAAATTTCACCTGAGATCGCACGTAACATCTTGATAATCGTCACAATCAAGGTGGATAAGGCAAGATTATCATCATCTCGAGACATTCTGATGTCTCTAGGCTGATCTTGGTATGCTGACTTGGGATTTGGTAAATTAGAACTTGAGAGAATTGAGAATTTTGTGATACCTACAATAGCTGAAAATAGTCCTCTATACAACACCATTGACTTTGAACTTTTAGGCAATGATCAAATTTGCAAAGCGATTTCTTTAGATTCCATGAATTTCCTAAGCCCGCCTCTCA
>NW_007410155.1:0-642 GCF_000475195.1 Diaphorina citri
ACCTCGTTCATTCAATGAGAATGTTATATAATTAGTTTTTGTCATATTTAACGCCAGAGACATTGACGAAAACCAGTCGAAAACATTATAAAGATCTCGTGTGGCTTTATCGTGTACTTCATCCCAGGTATTACCTGAATATGTGATTGCGGTATCATCCGCGTAAATTATTACATCTCCTATTGTATTTTTAGGTAAATTATGTATATAAATATTAAATAGAATAGGTCCAAGGACAGTTCCTTGAGGTACAGAGCATTCCATTTTTTCAGGAGAACTCAATATATTATTAATTTTAACTTTATGACTTCTGTCACTCAAGTAACTTTTAAACCAAAGTAACGTGTCATTTCTAAGACCTATATTTTCTAGTTGTTTTATTAAAATACAATGATCTACTGAGTCAAATGCTTTTTTAACATCAAGGAAAACAGTAAGATTTTTTTTATTAGAATCTATACTTTTATATAAATTAGATGTAAATTTGAGTAAAGCATCATTTGTTCCAACATAATTTCGAAAACCAAATTGTCTCTCATCAAGAATATTGTTTTCTTCCATGTATAAATTTAATCTATTCTTAATACTTTTCTCTAAAATTTTAGCAAAATTGTTAATAACAGAAATTGGTCTATAATTAGT
>NW_007410156.1:0-642 GCF_000475195.1 Diaphorina citri
CAAAACGGTCGAGTTAAAAGGTTAAAACGTAGACCTCACTATCGTTCGGTCAATTATTATTATTATAATGAGTTCTTTGAAATTTGTGTATCCTCAGGAAGTTCTTCACACCCACAACATTCGCCAAGTTACAACAAGGAGACCCAGATGGTCGTATAAACCTGACGGCTTTCTTCAACTATGTCATGCGAAAGACTTGGCATTATCAGACCCGGGTGGGCCTCTCACTATACGATATCAAAGGCCAGGGATATCTGCGCGAAACAGTAAGTACCTTCACTCCTCTTGTTCTTTTTCTTCGCCTTTTCCCGTTTTTCTTTTTCTTCGCCTTGGCTACATATTTTACGAGTGGATGTCCTTCGCACTTAACCTTTGCTTTTCCTTTAGCAAGGGAAATTCAGGCTGGTATACTCCCTGTTTAAAGTCCCCCAGGCCAGACTAGTACCTACACTGGAGAGCAAACAATTCATTTCTACCTTTACTCTGACAGTCTTTTCTGTTATTATTTTATTATTATTTTCTGCTTTCTACCTGCTAACTGCTCATGTTGGAACACTGGTTTAACTCATCTTTACTGACATATATTTCTTGTACTCTTTTTTAGGATTTAGAAACCTATATCCTGGAACTTATTCCCACTCT
>NW_007410157.1:0-642 GCF_000475195.1 Diaphorina citri
TTGTGAATTCTTTGTTCTTGATTGTATGCCATATTCTCCTGCCAAAATGAACACAGTCGACTATGTACCTTGTATTGCTAGTGATTTATTACCTGCCTTTGTTTGCCAATAGGATAAGATAGTCCAGATAGTTGTTTGCCATTAGAATTTTTCTGAAAGTTTGTTTGATGCTAAATTCTAGTTGGATTTTCTTGTACCTAGTTGTTTGAATTCCATTGGAACTTGCATTGTTATTTGCTATATTTTACTTGCTGCCTAGCTAGATTTATCAATCAGCTACCCTATTTAGTTGCCTATCTACTGATATTTTGTCATTTTGTTGCCTTATTTGCTAAATTTGAATTATCTTGCCATAAATTTGCCATTTCCTCTTTCAGTTACAAATTTTTCAAAATTTAAATTTTCGCGCGACTTGAAACGCCACAGAGGTAACTCATCCAGTGCCACCAGAGGTAAAAGCCTCCATTCCCGGCATTCCGTGCGCGTTAAAACGTGGGAAATTTCCAAATTTCAAAGTTTGTTAATTTTGACGTTTTTATTACGTTTAAAATAAATCTGTTCAAGTTTCAATTGTTCATCATCCTTTTTGATAAAAATCTTCTGCAAATCTGAATATTCTCATTCTCAATGGCTCCTCCGCTC
>NW_007410158.1:0-642 GCF_000475195.1 Diaphorina citri
TCGTATATTCTGATTTCAATAAAAAGAAGAGTTCGTGTGCTTTTTCGTCCATTTGATAGAATAGTGTTTAAGATCGAAGTGATTTCTCCCCTTTTTACTGTCTATCTACATAAATGATAGGGATTTGTTTTTAAACATTGGCTCGCGGTCGGCCGGTCTTTTCTTAGTTCAAGTTTTTTTTCCCCTTGGTCCCTTATGTTTATTTTGTCTTCGATGTCCTTCATTTCGAATTAGTTTTTTTTGTGAAGTGAAAAATAATCCGATTACCTAAGTAACGGGACAAACATGGGTCCCATCTCCAAGACACATGTCTGGGCACTTACCCTAAGTATCATCCTATGTACGAAGCTCACTCAATCCAGTGTTCCTCAGTATCAAGCCTCCAGTATTCCTCAAGATCAAGACTCAAGTATTCCTCAAAGCCGAGATCAATACTTGGAATATCTGAATGCTAAATGCAACGGAGGCAATGATGCTAATGGCCGGCAGAGCTATTTCAGTTCCTACTGTTTCCAATACAATACACTGAGCAACATTCATTATCTGCTCTCATTTGGCGAGGAATTACTACAGGTGAGTTTACTTTTTGGTCCGAACTCTTGTCTAGTTTTCCAGTCAACTACTCTTTCCCACTAAAGCTGT
>NW_007410159.1:0-642 GCF_000475195.1 Diaphorina citri
TTTTTTTTTGTGAAGCTTTCTTTTTCTTATGTGCAATTTTTTTTACAGTTTACACTGATGGTGCCAGCAATGGTGAAACATGTCTGTTTGAATAAACAATAAAAAACCCCTCCCCCAACTGTAAAGAGTAAAAGCTATTTGTGTTCTTCTTTCCTATCTTAAGTTGTCGTGAATTTTCCGTGGCGAAGCGTGGGCGAAATGCTACTTATTTTCAAGGGTTTGATTCCCACCTGGGGCGAGCTTTACCCCAAACAGATAAGGTTCGTTCTCAGAACGGCGGGCTTTCTGCTAAACTATCTTTCTTCTCTCATCGACTTCAGGACGATAAGACTTCAGCAGGTACAGTTCCCTCTGTCAAACCTCTTCTTCACCTTTTCCCGTGTTCAGACGGGGTCGGCGTTTTTCGTCAGCCTCTCAATCAGAACTGGCTAGTGTGATTGCTGTTGTTGTTGTTGTTGGTGGTGTTGTTGTTGTTGTTGTTGTTGTTGTTGTTGGTGGTGGTGTTGTTGTTGTTGTAGCGGCTTTAGCTTTCGCCGAATGGCGATAGCAGAATAAAGAAAAGACGTCTTTTTGTATCTGCTATACACCGGGGTGATGGTCTCTAGCTCTAGCCATGTTAAATCGGCTGGCTCGTCCTGAACC
>NW_007410160.1:0-642 GCF_000475195.1 Diaphorina citri
GTTGAAGGTGGTAAGTAAGTTGATGCTGGTCTTGTTGAAGGATACGCTGGCTGACTGGTGGATGGGTATTGTTCCTCTGGTTGTGATGTCGAGTAGTCCACTTCATTTTCATTGGGACTTGCAGAGCAATCAGTTCGTTTCACTGCCCAAGGATGATTACATCCTGTAATGGTTGGGTCATAAACTGTTCCAGGTCCACAATCAAAGTTGTATTTTATTCCTCCTGCGCATCTGTAGAACTTAGTGCAGTCACCATGAACAGGATAGAATCCATCTGATGTACATGCTTCTCCTTTTGATGGTTGAGATGGTCCGGAGTTTTCTTGTCCTTCAGCAGGAGGTAAATATTCTGAGGATGGCGTAGTAGGTGGTAGATAAGTTGATGCTGGTGTGCTTGGTGGTAAGTAAGTTGCTGCTGGCCTTGTTGTTTGGATAGGTTTGGCCGATGTAGGTCTTTGTGTTTGAGGTTTTGAAGTTGGTTTGTTAGTGGGTTTCTGAGTTGCCACGGGCTTTTGAGTGGTTGTTGGTTTCTTAGTTGTTGTAGAAGTTGCTGTTGGTTTTTTAGTAGTTGTCGTAGACGTTGGTGTTGGTTTTTTAGTTGTAGTTGTCGTTGTAGAGGTTACTGTTGGTTTTTTAGTTGTA
>NW_007410161.1:0-642 GCF_000475195.1 Diaphorina citri
TTCAACCTCCTAGGTTGAACAGTAGAAAAGTTACAAGAGTGGCCCGGGTCTTTATGAACACAGTGTAACATACACGAACTCATGGAATCACGTCATGAAATTTTCTTGTCTCCCTGCTAGAAGATGTTTAAGTTACCCCAAACAAAAAATGGATTTTTGTATACTGTTCTCACCCTGTACACCAGCAGTGTGTGCCGATGGAGACACCCTGTATTAGTTCAGTCTATTCAAATAAGGAGCGCTAACCTTACCTTATGAATGTATGTACCTATGTAGAGTATGTAGGTACCTTCTTGATGAAGAAACAAGAAATCAAACACCTTCGAGAAAAAGGGGTAATTGATAGAGACGAAGAGAGAGAGAGAGATAGAGGAGAGGGGAGGGTGGAAAAGAGAGGAGAGGGGGTGAATTGATGCAAAATAGGGGAGGAAGGAAAGGGGTAGGAATAGTATAGGGGAGGAAAAGCAGACGGGGGGAGGAGGAGGAGTAAATTTCAAGTAAATCTACCTACCTACCTACCTACCTATTTGACATCTGATATCATATGGCGCTAGCAAGAAGATAGAACTATTGAGGAAAGCAATATGTAGGAGATAGGTGTAGGTAATATGAGTTAAATTTTAAAAGATGAGTGTTCCACCG
>NW_007410162.1:0-642 GCF_000475195.1 Diaphorina citri
GAAAAATTCCGTTGGTCCTCATTTTTCCTGCTCTATGACTTTGAAACACCACCCAAGTAAGCGCAACTGATCTATTAGCTAGGGATGGCGAGAAAAAGAAAGAAGAAGCAGGTATGTAAAATAACGAGGAGTTTTTCCTTTCATGTTTACCAGTGTCGTATGTTAGAGAAAGCCAGAGGTATAACGATTATGTTCAATCAGATAAGTTTAAACCCATACATATTCTAGGAACCCACGCCACGCCTATAAAATGTCCAAGGTTCGAGGGGGGTTTACCTTACCCTGGAACTCTTTAAGAATACAAATACATAGAGAATAGTCCGATAACAAGATCACGTGGAATAAAACGGCAAAGCGAAATTTATATCTCGAGTTTAGAGGGGAATAATAGATTTCCAAGTGGAAGAGGATATAAACATAGAGAATAGTCCGATAACGAGATCACGTGGAATAAAACGGCAAAGCGAAATTTATATCTCGAGTTTAGAGGGGAATAATAGATTTCCAAGTGGAAGAGGATATAAACTATTGTGAGAAGGGAAGGGAAACTTCGGTAAGTACAAGGCAAGGTAATGCAGAAGCTTAGAGGCACGATAAGGAACAAATAATGTAAGTCAAGATTACCTACATGGGGAATCACGA
>NW_007410163.1:0-642 GCF_000475195.1 Diaphorina citri
CGCTAGGCCGCGTGTTCGATTCCCGCCCGGGGCGGATTTTATCTTAAACGGATAATGTTCGTTCTCGGAACCGCTGGCTTTCTCCTATCCTGTCTTCCTTCTCTCTTCGATTTCGGGACAATAAGACCTTAACAGTAATCGGTTCATATTTCACAGGGAAAATTACGTGTCAAATTACTGAAATATGTATGTAAAAAAATAAATACCTAAATAATAAAAACAAACAGCCATAAGCGCTTATAATGTAAAGTCCTAGTGTAAATATTCGTAAAGGTAGAAACACACTAGGGTGGTTCTATCTTACCGCTTCAATAAGCAATGTCGAATCGACAGATTCGTCCCTTGTAAAATATTTTCTTTCAAAAAGAAAAACTTGTAAATAAAAAACTCGAGAATAAAACTCTGAATATAGTACAATCATTTTTATTTTGTGTTTTCATTTATTTGATTTTTCTGTCGAGTCCAAATAACTAAAAGGGTTGGTCTTTGAAAAGAGTCCTTCAATGGGTTAATTTAATACCGACAAGATTTGGATCTTTGTGTTTTCATTTCATTTGATTTTTCTGTTGAGGCCAAATGACTAAAAGGGTTGATCTTTGAAAAGAGTCCTTCAATGGGTTAATTTTTTTTTTTTTTTTTTTT
>NW_007410164.1:0-642 GCF_000475195.1 Diaphorina citri
TCACTTTCTTTTACCTTGCTAAAAGTGTATCTGATTTATTTAAACTTTCATAATATACTTCTTTTAATAGTTGATAAGATCAAATCATTCATCTTCGTCATTTCCATTATAGATAGTTTCCAGATTGGGACACAGAATCTGCCTCGTCTATCTAAGCCTCGTCTAATCATATTGGTAGTATGGAGGTACAAATTACAGGAAAACCTTTGTTACCCGACTAACATTGATGTGATTGACCACTTGTCAAGTGTAACTGATTGTCTTTTTAAGGAACAAGAGAATGATAGTTTTAAGTTATTTGTGTAAAATGCTAATTGAGTGACCAAACATATAGTTTGTATTAGGTAGAATTCCAGAACCCATAAATAAATGGTTTGGTCGTGTCTTCTAATGGTATGTAGGTACAATAGTGCAAAATATTTCCATGCTATGCTACCCAAGGTCTAACTCGATAGTTAACGAAGATTTACTGAAGAAGCTTTGGTACATCACATCTAGTTTGTATTAGGTAGAATTCCACAACCCATAAATAAATGGTTTACCATAAATAAATGGTTGTACAACAGTGCAAAATATTTCCATGCTATGCTACCCAAGGTCTAACTCGATAGTTAACGAAGATTTACTGAAGAAGCTTTGGTA
>NW_007410165.1:0-642 GCF_000475195.1 Diaphorina citri
CCTGATACAATTTTCATTATTACGGTACAGGATATGTTGTCTCAAGTCTTCATTGAAATCATCAATATTGTTGTTATTGATTGATGGTGATCGATATACACCTATAACTTGATATAGCTTTTTATTTATATAGAATGTTATTTTCAAAAATTCACATGTTTTTAAATCTTTTTCTTCGCATTTTGTTACTATTATATCATCCCTTGTATAAATAACCACACCTCCGCTTCTATTTTTTGTTTTGTGAGTGAAGTGTGCATTGAAACCATCAATATTGTAAACAAAGTCAAACTTCCTAGGATTATACCAGCATTCAGTTAATACTAAAATGTTTACATTTTGTCTAATTGAATCAAAATTACATATAAATTCTTTAAAGTTCCTATTTAATGATCGGATATTCATTTGCAATATACCTATTCCATTTGTTTTAATAGCTGGACAGTCATTGAAAGTAGCATATCTCTCTGTAACATACTCGTCCTCAATGATATCTAAAGCATCCATTTATGTACCTGAAATAAAAAATATAATTGATTAATAAACTGTTGAGGAAAAGAAAGAAAAAAAAAAATGTGTGTGAAATTGAATAGATTCAATTCAGTATCAATCTGTTTAGTGATACCTATTAATGTGTAGTCT
>NW_007410166.1:0-642 GCF_000475195.1 Diaphorina citri
TAGGAGGAGGAGGAGGTCAAGGGAAAAAAGGAGGAGAAAAGAGGAACAAGAGGAGCTGGTGGTGGAGAAACAGATAAGGGAAAGAGAAGAAGAAGAAGAAGAAAAAGAAGAAGAGGAAGAAGAAGAGGAAGAAGAAGATAAAAAAGAAGAAGAAGAAGAAGAGGAAGAGGAGGAAGAAGAAGAAAAAGAAGTGGAAGAAGAAGAGGAAGAAGAAGAAGAAGAAAAAGAAGATGGCCTGTACTAAGCCACATAGAAATCGGTTCCGTTTGCGAAAGGAAAATACTAGATGTAGATCAAACTAGCTTTTTTCGATGGCGGAAAATGACATGGGTGCTGCCCAATGTACTGTCCACCAGTCCACCCTATAACAGAAGTGTCACCACAGTCTACTTTTAATGTAGGTATGCATATTCTAGACTCAAACTTGGTGCACGAGACGACAAATAACTTTCCTGCAAATTTGGCAACCAAAAACCAAATGGAGAAGTGTGACACGCCAAGGCAAAATGAAACTTTTCATAATTGAAAAAAAAAAGTAAAAGGTAAAAAGAAACATGTAGTCTAAAATTTAAATGGTCTGGTTGGGAGACTTTAAACAGGGAAAATCCAAGGCTAAAATTTCCATTGCTAAAGAGATAGCAA
>NW_007410167.1:0-642 GCF_000475195.1 Diaphorina citri
AGCATGGTAGGTAAACATTGGTTGTTAGGATTATTGAGATACTTATTGGGAAAAATCCTACAATGCTGCAGTGAGCACGAAAGTTGTGACATAATAACACAAAGAAATTGCATTTACATTTACAACATTTGTTACATTATTTTCAATGACTACTTCCTGACCTTCCACAGTATTTAACTCACTCGCTCTCTGATTCGTAAACACTATTCTATTTCGATTTGCAGGTGATACAGGTATTGGAGAATTAACACCGATCACTTCTTACATATCATCCCGTGAATCACATCCTGCTGATTTAAACTCTGCTGATGAACAAGCGCTTGATGCCACTCTGTATATTGATTCAGATTATACAGGTATGTCATTTACATGATCATATTACCGGACTAGTTCTTCAATGAAGAACTCAGAAAAAAGTTTGCCACAGACTGTAGTCTACAGTTCCCGTGAAAGGCCCAATTGAACTAAAAAAATGCAATTATTCCAATCTAGGAGGGGTTAAAAACCAATTATTATTCTACTCCTATATCTAATTATTTTGGACTTGCGGCTCTAAAAAGAGGTTATTTCCCTAATGTACGTATTTTAAATTATTGAATATTTCTTCCAAAATCATCAAAATCAAAGAAACCCGTTTGGGAG
>NW_007410168.1:0-642 GCF_000475195.1 Diaphorina citri
GATCTAATATTTTAACGAGTGTTGCTAATACCATTATACCTACCATTAATTTCAAACACATAAATCATCCAAAGTTAGTTCGAATTTCTCACAAAGAATCAAGGTGTCAAAGTCAGATCAAGTTGGGCAGGTGTTTTGGTTACTGAGTCAGTCTAACTGACCTATCTCAGTAAATTTGTGTTATGTGGTACTACTGTCTATTAGTACTCAATGCTATCCTTGCTCTTATCAGGTCCGGGTATGCAAATTGTATGTACTGTAGGTTCATGTTGGAATTGTTGAGCTTGCTCAGAGACTTTTCGGGCAGTCTCCGAGAATGCTGAGAGGTTAACAATCATTTCAACAGAAAAGTGGTTGGGTGGAAGAGTTTCTTAAGGAAAATTCCAACACGTGCCTGTTGGTACTTTACACTAAGGTCCAGTACTACTCCAATTCTTATGATCAGAAGTGAACAAGCATTTCATCATGAAAATGATTGGTTGGAAAAGCTCCTTCAGGAAAATTCTGCTTTTAGACAAACTTCGGATGTGGAGATCAGTGGTTCGATTCCAAGTCATAAAATTCATCGAGTTGTGTTAGGTGGGGAATGACATTTTGTGTTGAGCATTTTGTTAGGAATGAGTACTTATACTTGATACAATT
>NW_007410169.1:0-642 GCF_000475195.1 Diaphorina citri
AATATGTAATAATCGTTTTAAGTATTTGGCTATATTTGTACCAATTTAAGTAAGTATTCGGTTATATTGGGGGTAAGACTTACAATTTTCATACCCGGGACAAAAGTCCGAGTTTATCTACCTATTTGATGAAATGGGAAATAAAACCTACTATTGTTTAGAAAAAAAGATGTGTCTTGGATTATTTGATTAATTATTTCTACTCTCACATTTACAGGAATTTCAATATTTTAAAAAATTAGGTTTTACGTTTTACGAAGCTAAAAACACAAAATGGAAGGATATATGAACAACGCCTAATATAATCCCCGAGCTTCCAAGAAAAGCGGCGGTAGCCAAGTTCCGCCTATTGACAGGCCACGACTGTCTGGCTCAACATCTGAATAGAATAGGATGCAGAGACACACCCACCTGCCCACTTTGTAACCAAAATGAAAATATGAACGCGGATCACATTGCAGTCTGCCCAAACCTAACAAACAACGACAACATAGTATCCAAATATTGGGACACAAGGAGAAAAATGACATAATAGTCAATCTCAAGCATTAGATAACAACAACAACCGTCCGATTTGATCTTTGAATCCGGGCCTAAGGCAGGTGAAAAACAGAAAAGAAAAAGATAATAATAAAAGATTCA
>NW_007410170.1:0-642 GCF_000475195.1 Diaphorina citri
CTATTTTCGAATTGTGCATTGTAGTTCACCCGTGTCGCGTGCTTTTTTATTATTTTTCTGTGTACCTACCGACCTACCCCTATGCTGCTCTCGAGAAAATAGGTTAGTTGTTGGTGATTTTCCGAAATAAATTTACATTGTGCTCCTTCATTTCTTCTTCGCTCTGATATTTGTTCTTCTGAACAAGAAGTAGGGAGGATTTTGTTCTGAAGTCGTTCAGACTGCTGGGGACATGGGGCTTTTCATTATTTTTCAAGGCAGTGTGTGACCAAGATTTACTAATGGACGGACAGGGTGCATGTGGATAAAGGTTTTGTGGACACCACGTATGTAATAAATGTTATGTTCTTTTTACGATACCGATTTTCTTCTTTCCCAAGTCTACCTACTACCTAAAAGAAACTATCTACCTATCCTGCCTTTATAGTCTGACTAATTACTGAACCCATACTTATCCAGAAATCCATATTTTGTTTCTAGGCGTCTAAGTAGTTTTTACACCCAACCCTTTTATTTATTTTATTTTTCAAAAATTCAAGGGGATATCCCCGTTTTTACAATATATTTTCTTGTAACTAACATAATCCTCCTAACCAACACTGTGAGATAGATAAGATATCTGCTATCTATCTCACGGACACG
>NW_007410171.1:0-642 GCF_000475195.1 Diaphorina citri
AAATATTTTTCATTACATATAAGTATTTGTAATAGTAATAATCGTATCTCAAAAATTATCAAAATTACCTTTTCATTTGTCTCTGGTTTAGGTAGCAAGGTAATTTTAACACGAAGAGCAGGAGGAGGAGGAGGAGGAGACTGAGGAGGAGCAGGATTAGGAGAGGGAGATCTTAGGACAGGACAATTGCTTCTTAGGAGGTAATGGTAGCGGTATTTCTTGAAACTGTGAGGGGGAGAGCATGTTTTGGGTTAGAACAGGAATTTTCTTGATCATAGGGACATAACGTACTATTATTTTTTCAAAGGATATACATAGAATACAGAACAAAGGAACATCTAACAAAAACAATGGGATTTGACCACAGCAATAGTAGTAGCCTACTGCTGGAGGAAAGGGACTTTTCAGTCCTATATTACTAAATTTAGGAACATTCAAAACCATTCAAAAGATCAGTGGTTGGATGGAAGAGCTCCTCCAGTAGAACCACTACTTGAAAGAAGGAAAAAAGCTTTGTTTATCTTGCTGAGTTGGGACTGAAAAGTTCCTTTATTCTTGCAGCCAAACCAAAGATTTCATGTACTCATTTAAAGGAATTTAAAACGGAGAGAGGGGCCAATTTCGTTTGCTTTGATGCCCATA
>NW_007410172.1:0-642 GCF_000475195.1 Diaphorina citri
ATGTCCCAATGAGCGGGCATAGACGGGACAATTTGTTAGTTATTCATAAAGAAGGTGAGATGGGTTTTCTAGTCTAGTTTAATTAATTCTACGGATTTGAAGTGTCTTAGCAAAATTTCTAAAGTTTCGTAGCTACTATTTTCATTTATTTATGTTTTATTTTCTCTTATTTTGTGTTCCTTGTCTCGTGTGTAATTGTGTGTCCTATCTTCGTTACTGAAGGTAACCGAGACACATAGAACGTACCTAACAAGGCCATTTTCAATAGATTTGCGGATAGTAGTTCTCATTTGAATGTTTAGTGGCTTGACAGTGAAAAAGAAAGCTCCTTTTTGTGTTGAACCTAACCTTATAATAACACTGGTCACTGCTCATTTGTGACAGCCTCTTTTGTAACAATTTTTCATTGACGTGACTTCTGAACAAGTACCAAACTCGTTAAAAATGTTAATATATTTAACTAACTTCCCATTTCCAGCAAAGCTTTATGACTTGAAACCGTAAGTACAAAACGCATCAAGACGTCATGTTACGTTACAACCGCTACGGGACAAGTGCTCGCACTTCCCGCATCAGCCGGTACAACTACAACCCGCCGTACCGTACCTACTTCCCTACCACACTAGCGTACGCGGTACCCAA
>NW_007410173.1:0-642 GCF_000475195.1 Diaphorina citri
CCGGTATCTGGAGGATTTAAGTTCGGAATTGGAAGCCGTGTGATATCTAAACACCTTCGTAAGTTCACCTACTAATCTTCCTCTAGCTCGGGTCATGTTCGGAATTAGTCTAATAACAGTGAGAATACCTGGTCCATTTGTGTTCCAGGTTCCAATAGGTTATTCTCTTTTGCCAACTTTTTTTACGAAGAAGTTTGAAGTAAAGAGAAGGATCCACAATATCCACATTAAGGTAAAATTAAGAGAAGGCTAATTTTATTAAATTCTTAGAATCAACTCAACATAAGGTACACATGAGAATCCTTAATTACTGTAATAACAGTGAGAATACCTGGTCCATTTGTGTTCCAGGTTCCAATAGGTTATTCTCTTTTGCCCACCTTTTTTTACGAAGAAGTTTGAAGTAGAGAGAAGGATCCACAATATCCACATTAAGGTAAAATTAAGAGAAGGCTAATTTTATTAAATTCTTAGAATCAACTCAACATAAGGTACAACTTCTGTCAATTGTTGGTACAGCTTCTGTCATAATAACTGTGTAGTAAGTTTGACGGCTGCCATGTGCAACCTGGGACAAACTTTACAAGCTATATATAAAATGTGTACAACCGATGAGTAAATGTATCAGTTGTACATATGAGA
>NW_007410174.1:0-642 GCF_000475195.1 Diaphorina citri
CGTCGGGTATACTTGTATTTTCCTCTCGAAAATTTCCCCTTTTCTGAAGATCGTTTCCCCTCTTTTGGCTAGGTAGCGTCTGTACTAAACCACAGGAAATCCAAGATGGCGCACGATCGAAATTGGTTCCGTTTCTGAAATTAAAATACAACCAGCACTGTCACAGTAAGATCAACGAACTGTCAAATATTTTACAACCGATTAGATGGGAGTGATCATTTACTTCAAAGTCACAGTAGAAAAGAGAAGTAGAAAGACAGGCTAAGAGAAAGGAGGCCGTTCTGAAAACTCCTTATCTGTTTAGGATAAAATCCGCCCCAGGCCTGGGGCCTGGGAGGGAATCACAACGGCGACCTAGCGCCTGCAAGAAAGGAGTGCTACCTTCCACGCTAGATTCGTATTAGCTTAACCCGACCTTTAGGGCTGTTCGCCCCTACACCTAAGCCTCAGGGTGGGCTTTTGGTGTATATCCTCCTTCCAAGCTAACTAGGCTGGCTATCCTTTTTCAGGACCCAATAATCGACACCCCAGCACTGAACAGGCTAAGATCTAGCCTAGGCTAGATCGTATATTTCAGATCTCACTCAAAGTTTTCTACCTGGGTTTTGAAGTTTCCAATAAAATTCTTGTCACCAGAGCTTT
>NW_007410175.1:0-642 GCF_000475195.1 Diaphorina citri
TCTCTCTCTCTCTCTCTCTCTGAAAAAAGAGGAGGAGAGAGAGAGAGAGAGAGAAAAGAAGCTATCTTCTCCGCCACGTTGAGAAAAGTCGAAGACCAGTCTAAGAATAATTATTATGGTTTTCATGATTGAGAACTAGAGAGTGAAAAAAGGAAGAGGGAGAGAGAGAGAGGAAGGGAGGTATACATAGAAAGAGAGATTTTAAAAACAGCAAAGATAGGGATAGAAAAAGAAACAGAATTTTAATTTCAGTCCAAAACAAAGGCTCAAACCCCAAGAGGATTACAGTGTCAACTCTCTCTCTCTCTCTCTCTCTCTCTCTCTTTCTTTCTTTCTCTCTCTTCTCTTCTCTTCTCTCACTATCTTCTCTCTCCCTCCTTCTCTCTCTATCCCTACCTCCTTCTCTCTCTAACTTTCTCTCCCTCTCTCTCTCTCTCTCTCTCTCTCTCTTTCTCTCTCTCTCGTCACTCCTCTATTTTCATTTCATGTGTCAGCCTTTGTGTTAAGCCACGTTGACTTATAACGTATTACCAAGGGTGATAGATGGGCCCACAGATAATAAAGTTTGTTTCCAACGCTATACAATGCGTTATATAGTTGTTTTTTTTTCTGTCCTTCCCTCTTCGATTTTGGGACCATAAG
>NW_007410176.1:0-642 GCF_000475195.1 Diaphorina citri
TTCGCTTTACTCATCGTTACAATATTGGCAGTTCCTACCACACCTTTCTCCAGAGAAAAATCGAATAGGTCGGTATCAATCCACCTGACTCATTTTGTGACAAGATGAGAGAGGGTGCTGGGGGAGGTGGTCGAGGTGACTCATTTTGAACGGAAATGGTGCACACTAAACTTAAGGGAATGTGGTTGAACAGGGTTTAATCCACACTTATATATCCACGTACGTAATTGCCTACTGTGTATACTCTCCTTTCTCTTGTAGGATGTAGGCTATTTTAGAGTCTTTTTTGGTAGTTTTGCCACATCCACTAGCGAAACAAACTTAAGGGAATGTGGTTGAACAGGGTTTAATCCACACTTATCCATGTAGGTAATTGCCTAGGCCTACTGTGTATACTCTCCTTTCTCTTGTAGGATGTAGGCTATTTTAGAGTCTTTTTTGGTAGTTTTGCCACATCCACTAGCGAAACCCAGCCTATTTAGCTTGGAAAGGTAGCGCGTCTGTCTTGTGCCTTGTAAGCGCTAGGTTATGGATTCAATGCCCGCCCTAGGCAAACTTTATTCTAAATACATAGATAAGGTTCGTTCTCGGAACGACTGGCTTTCTCATATCCTGACTTTCTTCTCTCTTCGATTTCGGGAC
>NW_007410177.1:0-642 GCF_000475195.1 Diaphorina citri
GCCAGTTTTAACCCACTCGGGTCTAAATGACCGAATTGTTTTTCTGATTCGGGCTGATTCGACGCGTTGGCTTTTTTTCGTAAACAAAGTTCACAGTAAAATAAATGTGCTCTCGCGTTTGAACAGAGAAATTCATACAACTTTTTAGGTGCTTCCTTTTCACCGAACCACCAGATCCAGCTTTTTTCAGAGGATCGAGTCTGATATGTACTTCCTTTTTGCCATAGAGGTTCCTTTAACATACAGTAAATTTAAACCAAATATTAATAATTGCGCTGCTGGCTTTTCTCAGCGCCACCCAGGCTGGGGAGGTACAATGTGAGTAGGCTGGTAGCTTGTTACCGAATAGACGGTAAAACCCCCGTCACTAGAGCAGTAGAGTCTTACCAGTTGTACTGTGAGGTTACACTTGTTGAAAATGATAATACAAGTCGTGAATCGTAGAAAATAGTAGGACCCTTTTCTCTTTTGACACCACTCACCACAAACAGGTTAACCAAGTTGCTATATCAATACTTGAAAACGCGATCTGACCACCTGGTCCCTTTTGCTACGCGCACAACTCATACAACATTATAATGCTCACAAAATCCCCCCTAAAAAAATCGACCCTAATCCCCTTTCTATTGTCAGACATTTCCA
>NW_007410178.1:0-642 GCF_000475195.1 Diaphorina citri
CAGACCGATAATCTTTTAGAACTTTCCAAAGAATTTAACAAGAAATTCTTGAGTAGAATCACAGATCTGAAAAATCTAAATAAAGGTACCTACATGGAACTCGAGGAAATCGAACATGAAAAACATAAAAAATATACAACATTTTACCTAAGGAAAGCGAAAGAAAAAGACATCGAGAAAATTATATCGAAAATGAATAAAACAGGGCCTGGCATCGACCAGATAAGATGCATAGATATAATACAAAATAAAAGTTCATTCATACCTATAATTACTCACTTTATAAATCGCATAGTACAAACCTCGTCCATACCTAATAATCTGAAAATATCGAGCGTTACACCGCTTTTTAAAAAAGGAGATGTCGCCAACATAGCAAACTATAGACCCGTGGGTTCGATGCCCGTCCTGGAAAAAATATTTGAGAAATATATCATAAAGCAAATGAATGATTATCTATCAGAAAATGAAATCATCCCGTCATTCCAACACGGATTTCAGAAACAAAAAAGTACAATAACTTTGATGCAGGATTTTTCCGAGATTATAAATAGCGCCCTTGACAAAGGAAAATTTGCCGTAATCTGCTATTTGGACCTGAGCTCTGCTTTCGATTCCATCTCTCACAGCCTGTTATTGAAG
>NW_007410179.1:0-642 GCF_000475195.1 Diaphorina citri
ACCAACATAGGTATATATTTATTTTTTATTCAGCTTCAACAACATTGATAGTAGTATATCAATGTCCTATAAGCTCAAAGCTTGTGTAGGACATTGATAGAAAAATTACAATGATATTATAGAGGTATTTACCTAAGTTATAAATGAATTATTTAAGGTGCATATAGTTATTACCTATTAATTAATTCATGATCTACCTAAGGGCTAAGGGACCTGAAGCTCGAAGTTTTTGTCTTCTTTCTCTGAAATTTTCGAAAACTTTACTCGAGTAACCAGATCTGGTTAGATGAGGGGGTTACATTCGGATGCATATTGCATCTCGAATATAATGGAGCAAGTGTAACTAAAAGTGGAAAAAAGTCGGGGTAGCTATTTAGGTCAGAGGATCCTGAGGGTGGTGAAACATCACCAGAGAATAGAGGAGGAGAACTATCGATAGTCGGCGCCATCGATAGTTATCGATAGTTTATCAAAAAACTATCGATAACTATCGATAGTTTTTTTATTACATATTTTCCTTGTTTTTAAAGGTCTTGTCCCTCAGGCCGTGGTTATGAACAGGGCTCGTAGGCCATCGTCGGCCTTTTTGCGTGTAAAGTTGGCGGGAAATTCGAATTTTTGATTTTTTTTCCGCAACTTGTA
>NW_007410180.1:0-642 GCF_000475195.1 Diaphorina citri
TACCTACATAGGTATGTACTAAAAGATGAAAATAAGCTCTGTCTCCCAAACTAGAGCTGATCCTAAGGCTTGACTTACCTAAATACGAAACGAAAGGTATGATTCACGGGACTAAGGACCTGACTTAAGTCCCAAACCAAGGGCTGAGTTTAGTGCGAAACCAAAGACTTGCCCTGGGTATAAGTACGGACCCAAAAGGTTGGCTAAAGTTAAAGTACTAGGGACCAAAGGTCTGCGTTAAGTACGGGACCAAAGGCTTGAGTTGGCTTAAGTACGGTATCAAAGGTTCAAATACGGGATCAAAGACTCATGTACGGAAGGCTTAAGTATAGGACCAAAGGTTCAAGTACAGAACAGAAGGCTTAAATACGGGACCAAAGGCTCAATTATGGTAGGCTTAAGTACGGAACCAAAAGTTAAAGTACGGTAGGCTTTAGTACGGAACCAAAAGCTCAAGTACGGGACCAAAAGCTTGAGTTAGCTAAAGTACGGGACCAAAAGCTAAAGTACGGTACGGAAGGCTTAAGTACGGGACCAAAGGCTCAAGTACGGGACCAAAGGCCAGTGCAAGGAGGGGCCGAAGTAGGTCGAGATCTAATGACAGGACTTCTTGAAAAAAACTCATCTCTATGTTTGGAAAAC
>NW_007410181.1:0-10755 GCF_000475195.1 Diaphorina citri
GGCTTAGAACCTAAAGTTTGAGATACTTGAATTGGCTTAGGACCTAAAGGTTGAGATACTTTGGACGTTTGTTGAAATGGCAGTGTGTTGGGAGTTACTTGAGGCGTTTCCTTGGGAATGACTTTTTCACTCTGAGCAGGCAGGGTTTTAGGAACAGATTCTATCGGTGTAGTTGTACTAGATTTAGAAGAACTTCCACTGGAAGTTATTCTAGTGGGGATATTGAGATCAGTGGGTTTCCTGATGTCTTCAGGTTTACCGGTTACACTTGTGCTGATAGGGTTGGTCTTATTTTGACCATCACTTATGGCTGTAATATGACTATTACTTTTAATATTAACTTCTTCTAAAGGCTTACTTACACTCTGACTTGGTAACTTTTCATTGGATTTAGCACTAGATGCATCTTCAATCTCTTTAGACGTTGGTTTATCTAATTTGTCTTGAACTATACCAGTTTCTACAGCAGGTTGTCTATTTTCCCCACCAAGTCTGTTGGCTTCCTTTACAATATTTACATTGGCAGTTTCTGCAGGCAGACTGACAAGTTTGCTTTCTTTGTTGACTCCATCATTTACCTCGGTGGGTTTACCGATAGTTGTATCTTTTTCACTGCTGACAACTACATCTTTGCTAACATCCATAGCCATAACACTTGTATTTACACTAGTTGTTCCTTCAATTTTTGTGTTTGTTCTAACAGCCGTTTCTTCATCAACTTTACTGCCTGTATTTGTTCCAACAGCAGTTTTTTCTTCAACAATGCTCTTTCCGTTTGTTTCTACAGCACTAGTTTCTGTTATTTGAGTTTGACTTTTGGCCTCATCTGGAGTAACACTTTCACCAATTTCCATGGCTTCACTAACAGCCTAAAACAAAGCACTACTTAGAACTACCAAGAACTGTACCTATAAGGTACAGGTAGGTACTCTGGTTATTTGTATAGCAACCAGAATAACAAAGTTTTAGAACATTGAAGTCAGGGGGTGGGGATGTTTGATAGGATATGATTCTTCAGTCTAAAACAAAGCACTACTTAGAACTACCAAGAACTGTACCTATAAGGTACAGGTAGGTACTCTGGTTATTTGTATAGCAACCAGAATAACAAAGTTTTAGAACATTGAAGTCAGGGGGTGGGGATGTTTGATAGGATATGATTCTTCAGTCTAAAACAAAGCACTACTTAGAACTACCAAGAACTGTACCTATAAGGTACAGGTAGGTACTCTGGTTATTTGTATAGCAACCAGAATAACAAAGTTTTAGAACATTGAAGTCAGGGGGTGGGGATGTTTGATAGGATATGATTCTTCAGTCTAAAACAAAGCACTACTTAGAACTACCAAGAACTGTACCTATAAGGTACAGGTAGGTACTCTGGTTATTTGTATAGCAACCAGAATAACAAAGTTTTAGAACATTGAAGTCAGGGGGTGGGGATGTTTGATAGGATATGATTCTTCAGTCTAAAACAAAGCACTACTTAGAACTACCAAGAACTGTACCTATAAGGTACAGGTAGGTACTCTGGTTATTTGTATAGCAACCAGAATAACAAAGTTTTAGAACATTGAAGTCAGGGGGTGGGGATGTTTGATAGGATATGATTCTTCAGTCTAAAACAAAGCACTACTTAGAACTACCAAGAACTGTACCTATAAGGTACAGGTAGGTACTCTGGTTATTTGTATAGCAACCAGAATAACAAAGTTTTAGAACATTGAAGTCAGGGGGTGGGGATGTTTGATAGGATATGATTCTTCAGTCTAAAACAAAGCACTACTTAGAACTACCAAGAACTGTACCTATAAGGTACAGGTAGGTACTCTGGTTATTTGTATAGCAACCAGAATAACAAAGTTTTAGAACATTGAAGTCAGGGGGTGGGGATGTTTGATAGGATATGATTCTTCAGTCTAAAACAAAGCACTACTTAGAACTACCAAGAACTGTACCTATAAGGTACAGGTAGGTACTCTGGTTATTTGTATAGCAACCAGAATAACAAAGTTTTAGAACATTGAAGTCAGGGGGTGGGGATGTTTGATAGGATATGATTCTTCAGTCTAAAACAAAGCACTACTTAGAACTACCAAGAACTGTACCTATAAGGTACAGGTAGGTACTCTGGTTATTTGTATAGCAACCAGAATAACAAAGTTTTAGAACATTGAAGTCAGGGGGTGGGGATGTTTGATAGGATATGATTCTTCAGTCTAAAACAAAGCACTACTTAGAACTACCAAGAACTGTACCTATAAGGTACAGGTAGGTACTCTGGTTATTTGTATAGCAACCAGAATAACAAAGTTTTAGAACATTGAAGTCAGGGGGTGGGGATGTTTGATAGGATATGATTCTTCAGTCTAAAACAAAGCACTACTTAGAACTACCAAGAACTGTACCTATAAGGTACAGGTAGGTACTCTGGTTATTTGTATAGCAACCAGAATAACAAAGTTTTAGAACATTGAAGTCAGGGGGTGGGGATGTTTGATAGGATATGATTCTTCAGTCTAAAACAAAGCACTACTTAGAACTACCAAGAACTGTACCTATAAGGTACAGGTAGGTACTCTGGTTATTTGTATAGCAACCAGAATAACAAAGTTTTAGAACATTGAAGTCAGGGGGTGGGGATGTTTGATAGGATATGATTCTTCAGTCTAAAACAAAGCACTACTTAGAACTACCAAGAACTGTACCTATAAGGTACAGGTAGGTACTCTGGTTATTTGTATAGCAACCAGAATAACAAAGTTTTAGAACATTGAAGTCAGGGGGTGGGGATGTTTGATAGGATATGATTCTTCAGTCTAAAACAAAGCACTACTTAGAACTACCAAGAACTGTACCTATAAGGTACAGGTAGGTACTCTGGTTATTTGTATAGCAACCAGAATAACAAAGTTTTAGAACATTGAAGTCAGGGGGTGGGGATGTTTGATAGGATATGATTCTTCAGTCTAAAACAAAGCACTACTTAGAACTACCAAGAACTGTACCTATAAGGTACAGGTAGGTACTCTGGTTATTTGTATAGCAACCAGAATAACAAAGTTTTAGAACATTGAAGTCAGGGGGTGGGGATGTTTGATAGGATATGATTCTTCAGTCTAAAACAAAGCACTACTTAGAACTACCAAGAACTGTACCTATAAGGTACAGGTAGGTACTCTGGTTATTTGTATAGCAACCAGAATAACAAAGTTTTAGAACATTGAAGTCAGGGGGTGGGGATGTTTGATAGGATATGATTCTTCAGTCTAAAACAAAGCACTACTTAGAACTACCAAGAACTGTACCTATAAGGTACAGGTAGGTACTCTGGTTATTTGTATAGCAACCAGAATAACAAAGTTTTAGAACATTGAAGTCAGGGGGTGGGGATGTTTGATAGGATATGATTCTTCAGTCTAAAACAAAGCACTACTTAGAACTACCAAGAACTGTACCTATAAGGTACAGGTAGGTACTCTGGTTATTTGTATAGCAACCAGAATAACAAAGTTTTAGAACATTGAAGTCAGGGGGTGGGGATGTTTGATAGGATATGATTCTTCAGTCTAAAACAAAGCACTACTTAGAACTACCAAGAACTGTACCTATAAGGTACAGGTAGGTACTCTGGTTATTTGTATAGCAACCAGAATAACAAAGTTTTAGAACATTGAAGTCAGGGGGTGGGGATGTTTGATAGGATATGATTCTTCAGTCTAAAACAAAGCACTACTTAGAACTACCAAGAACTGTACCTATAAGGTACAGGTAGGTACTCTGGTTATTTGTATAGCAACCAGAATAACAAAGTTTTAGAACATTGAAGTCAGGGGGTGGGGATGTTTGATAGGATATGATTCTTCAGTCTAAAACAAAGCACTACTTAGAACTACCAAGAACTGTACCTATAAGGTACAGGTAGGTACTCTGGTTATTTGTATAGCAACCAGAATAACAAAGTTTTAGAACATTGAAGTCAGGGGGTGGGGATGTTTGATAGGATATGATTCTTCAGTCTAAAACAAAGCACTACTTAGAACTACCAAGAACTGTACCTATAAGGTACAGGTAGGTACTCTGGTTATTTGTATAGCAACCAGAATAACAAAGTTTTAGAACATTGAAGTCAGGGGGTGGGGATGTTTGATAGGATATGATTCTTCAGTCTAAAACAAAGCACTACTTAGAACTACCAAGAACTGTACCTATAAGGTACAGGTAGGTACTCTGGTTATTTGTATAGCAACCAGAATAACAAAGTTTTAGAACATTGAAGTCAGGGGGTGGGGATGTTTGATAGGATATGATTCTTCAGTCTAAAACAAAGCACTACTTAGAACTACCAAGAACTGTACCTATAAGGTACAGGTAGGTACTCTGGTTATTTGTATAGCAACCAGAATAACAAAGTTTTAGAACATTGAAGTCAGGGGGTGGGGATGTTTGATAGGATATGATTCTTCAGTCTAAAACAAAGCACTACTTAGAACTACCAAGAACTGTACCTATAAGGTACAGGTAGGTACTCTGGTTATTTGTATAGCAACCAGAATAACAAAGTTTTAGAACATTGAAGTCAGGGGGTGGGGATGTTTGATAGGATATGATTCTTCAGTCTAAAACAAAGCACTACTTAGAACTACCAAGAACTGTACCTATAAGGTACAGGTAGGTACTCTGGTTATTTGTATAGCAACCAGAATAACAAAGTTTTAGAACATTGAAGTCAGGGGGTGGGGATGTTTGATAGGATATGATTCTTCAGTCTAAAACAAAGCACTACTTAGAACTACCAAGAACTGTACCTATAAGGTACAGGTAGGTACTCTGGTTATTTGTATAGCAACCAGAATAACAAAGTTTTAGAACATTGAAGTCAGGGGGTGGGGATGTTTGATAGGATATGATTCTTCAGTCTAAAACAAAGCACTACTTAGAACTACCAAGAACTGTACCTATAAGGTACAGGTAGGTACTCTGGTTATTTGTATAGCAACCAGAATAACAAAGTTTTAGAACATTGAAGTCAGGGGGTGGGGATGTTTGATAGGATATGATTCTTCAGTCTAAAACAAAGCACTACTTAGAACTACCAAGAACTGTACCTATAAGGTACAGGTAGGTACTCTGGTTATTTGTATAGCAACCAGAATAACAAAGTTTTAGAACATTGAAGTCAGGGGGTGGGGATGTTTGATAGGATATGATTCTTCAGTCTAAAACAAAGCACTACTTAGAACTACCAAGAACTGTACCTATAAGGTACAGGTAGGTACTCTGGTTATTTGTATAGCAACCAGAATAACAAAGTTTTAGAACATTGAAGTCAGGGGGTGGGGATGTTTGATAGGATATGATTCTTCAGTCTAAAACAAAGCACTACTTAGAACTACCAAGAACTGTACCTATAAGGTACAGGTAGGTACTCTGGTTATTTGTATAGCAACCAGAATAACAAAGTTTTAGAACATTGAAGTCAGGGGGTGGGGATGTTTGATAGGATATGATTCTTCAGTCTAAAACAAAGCACTACTTAGAACTACCAAGAACTGTACCTATAAGGTACAGGTAGGTACTCTGGTTATTTGTATAGCAACCAGAATAACAAAGTTTTAGAACATTGAAGTCAGGGGGTGGGGATGTTTGATAGGATATGATTCTTCAGTCTAAAACAAAGCACTACTTAGAACTACCAAGAACTGTACCTATAAGGTACAGGTAGGTACTCTGGTTATTTGTATAGCAACCAGAATAACAAAGTTTTAGAACATTGAAGTCAGGGGGTGGGGATGTTTGATAGGATATGATTCTTCAGTCTAAAACAAAGCACTACTTAGAACTACCAAGAACTGTACCTATAAGGTACAGGTAGGTACTCTGGTTATTTGTATAGCAACCAGAATAACAAAGTTTTAGAACATTGAAGTCAGGGGGTGGGGATGTTTGATAGGATATGATTCTTCAGTCTAAAACAAAGCACTACTTAGAACTACCAAGAACTGTACCTATAAGGTACAGGTAGGTACTCTGGTTATTTGTATAGCAACCAGAATAACAAAGTTTTAGAACATTGAAGTCAGGGGGTGGGGATGTTTGATAGGATATGATTCTTCAGTCTAAAACAAAGCACTACTTAGAACTACCAAGAACTGTACCTATAAGGTACAGGTAGGTACTCTGGTTATTTGTATAGCAACCAGAATAACAAAGTTTTAGAACATTGAAGTCAGGGGGTGGGGATGTTTGATAGGATATGATTCTTCAGTCTAAAACAAAGCACTACTTAGAACTACCAAGAACTGTACCTATAAGGTACAGGTAGGTACTCTGGTTATTTGTATAGCAACCAGAATAACAAAGTTTTAGAACATTGAAGTCAGGGGGTGGGGATGTTTGATAGGATATGATTCTTCAGTCTAAAACAAAGCACTACTTAGAACTACCAAGAACTGTACCTATAAGGTACAGGTAGGTACTCTGGTTATTTGTATAGCAACCAGAATAACAAAGTTTTAGAACATTGAAGTCAGGGGGTGGGGATGTTTGATAGGATATGATTCTTCAGTCTAAAACAAAGCACTACTTAGAACTACCAAGAACTGTACCTATAAGGTACAGGTAGGTACTCTGGTTATTTGTATAGCAACCAGAATAACAAAGTTTTAGAACATTGAAGTCAGGGGGTGGGGATGTTTGATAGGATATGATTCTTCAGTCTAAAACAAAGCACTACTTAGAACTACCAAGAACTGTACCTATAAGGTACAGGTAGGTACTCTGGTTATTTGTATAGCAACCAGAATAACAAAGTTTTAGAACATTGAAGTCAGGGGGTGGGGATGTTTGATAGGATATGATTCTTCAGTCTAAAACAAAGCACTACTTAGAACTACCAAGAACTGTACCTATAAGGTACAGGTAGGTACTCTGGTTATTTGTATAGCAACCAGAATAACAAAGTTTTAGAACATTGAAGTCAGGGGGTGGGGATGTTTGATAGGATATGATTCTTCAGTCTAAAACAAAGCACTACTTAGAACTACCAAGAACTGTACCTATAAGGTACAGGTAGGTACTCTGGTTATTTGTATAGCAACCAGAATAACAAAGTTTTAGAACATTGAAGTCAGGGGGTGGGGATGTTTGATAGGATATGATTCTTCAGTCTAAAACAAAGCACTACTTAGAACTACCAAGAACTGTACCTATAAGGTACAGGTAGGTACTCTGGTTATTTGTATAGCAACCAGAATAACAAAGTTTTAGAACATTGAAGTCAGGGGGTGGGGATGTTTGATAGGATATGATTCTTCAGTCTAAAACAAAGCACTACTTAGAACTACCAAGAACTGTACCTATAAGGTACAGGTAGGTACTCTGGTTATTTGTATAGCAACCAGAATAACAAAGTTTTAGAACATTGAAGTCAGGGGGTGGGGATGTTTGATAGGATATGATTCTTCAGTCTAAAACAAAGTGCTACTTAGAACTACCAAGAACTGTACCTATAAGGTACAGGTAGGTACTCTGGTTATTTGTATAGCAACCAGAATAACAAAGTTTTAGAACATTGAAGTCAGGGGGTGGGGATGTTTGATAGGATATGATTCTTCAGTCTAAAACAAAGTGCTACTTAGAACTACCAAGAACTGTACCTATAAGGTACAGGTAGGTACTCTGGTTATTTGTATAGCAACCAAAGTTTTAGTGAAAACAAGGGGTTGAAAGTTAGAGATAACCTATGAAGTAGGTAGGTCTAGGTTCCTAGTATCTGTTATTATGTTCATAGATTAAAGATTAGTCAGAGGGATCAGGGCCGTATCCAGGATTTTGTCGAGGAGGAGGTTCGAGAGCTCCAAATTTTCACAGTCGAGCCCCCTCGCATCCCCTCTAAATACGGCCCTGAGAGGGAGGTAGGTACCAAAGGGAAATAGGGAAGCAGGAACAAGAAGTATCGAGTATGAGTATTGTAATTATTAGTTTTTATTGTAATTAGTGAAGCCATAGCGTGTTGAGTATTGAACTATTCCCAACTTATTGGTTGAAACTCAGAGGTGAAGGGTGAAGCTTGCGAGATTTGTGAGGGTAACTAAGGTGCGCCGCCGGAAGATATTTTATTAAATGTTTAGCCCTAGATTTCAAATCAGAACCAGAGCGGGGTTTACCAAATTAGAATTAAGACCAATCTAGGATTGAGAGCACAATTTAATGTAACAATTTTTGTCTGAGTAATATGCTGGTGCCATTTTGGCAACCCAAACTTTGGGCATCAATATTTTTTTTACTCTCTATTTTTTTTTGTTTCCCTCTAATACCCAGTTCAAACCAGAATTGAAGCCAACTCCGACTTCGTAAAAAGCGGTCTTGGTGTCGCCCCGATCACTAATAAAACTATTCGTAGCCCCCAAAATTGGACATTAGTACCCGTCAACCAGCGTATCGGAAAACTCCACTCAAAAGGTAACGCAAAGCGACACGAAAATGTCACTCCGAATTCCAGTCATGTAAAAAAGAAACATACAGGTAATGAACGGTGGGTAAAAAACCAACATCACGCAAACTTACAAAATACCTACACAGAAATACCATCATGAGAAATGACAGGGCTGTGTGTGTATGTACGAGTATGTATCGAATCCGGGCCTCCTGAGTGTAAGCCTAGTGTGATACCCACACGAAATATGAAATACACAACTCAATAAATTTTCAGAGAAACAAGTAAACTTCGCGTGTATTTTGAAATGGAATACCTATCTAGCTATGTACCTATCTACTCCAAAAAAGAAAATAAGAGATCGAAGGTAAAAAAAAAAGTTAAATAAATTATTTATCGACCCAAGTCGGTAAAAGTTGTCGAAAAAAGTAACACAAAGGAAAGAAAATAAGGGGATTCAGCTTAGCTTCAATCGAGAAAAGGGGATTTGGCTAAAAAGATACTAAAAATTAATATTTTTAGGAAGAGTCTGTCAAATAATAAAATACGACAAATATGGTTAGTTCCCTTCAGAATCAGAAGTCCTTTTGTTCTCTCTATTTCAGGGTTAATGATTATTTTATTATCTCTATTTCAGGCTGCCTGATTTTTTCTTAGACAGCGACTAGCGACTAGTCATCCGTACCGATCGAACAATCTGATTGGTGGATCAGCTCCCAGAGCGAGGTTAGGAAAAGTTAACTAGCTCTGTCAGCCAATAAGAGTCGAGATTACCTAAACATCCCTCTCTTGGGCAGGGAAAATCCACTTTAACCTAAAGGAAATCTAGCTCCATCACTCCATTGGAGGATTTCACCAATGACTCAATCAGAGATTTCACTAATGGGAGAATTTTCAATGATCCAAAAAGAAGTTTTTAATGATCTTAACAGAAGTTTTTAAAAAACTGCTCCTTTTTGGATAGTTAAAAAATCGTTTTTGGATTATTTAAAACTCCTTTTTGGATGACTGAAAATTCTCCCATTAGTGAAATCTCTCATTAAGGCGTTGGTGAAATCCGCCATATGTCTTGCTGAACGTGCAATAGCTGCAGCGAATCATTGGAGAAACCAAGAATAGTAAGTACTCTATGTCTGTACAGACGAATCAACATTTTTAGCTGTCTTAACTGTTTCATAGTTGTCATCAGAGGTTTGAGATCCTTGTGATGGTTTAGAACTAATAGGTAGAATTTGAGTAGGTTTAGAACTAAAAGGTATAATTTGAACTGGTTTAGAACCCAGAGGTTCAAGTGTTTTAGAACCTAAAGGTTGAAATTCAGCAAGTTTAGAACCTATAGGCTGAGATACTTTGAAATTTTGTTCAGCCGGCTTAGAACCTAAAGTTTGAGATACTTGAATTGGCTTAGGACCTAAAGGTTGAGATACTTTGGACGTTTGTTGAAATGGCAGTGTGTTGGGAGTTACTTGAGGCGTTTCCTTGGGAATGACTTTTTCACTCTGAGCAGGCAGGGTTTTAGGAACAGATTCTATCGGTGTAGTTGTACTAGATTTAGAAGAACTTCCACTGGAAGTTATTCTAGTGGGGATATTGAGATCAGTGGGTTTCCTGATGTCTTCAGGTTTACCGGTTACACTTGTGCTGATAGGGTTGGTCTTATTTTGACCATCACTTATGGCTGTAATATGACTATTACTTTTAATATTAACTTCTTCTAAAGGCTTACTTACACTCTGACTTGGTAACTTTTCATTGGATTTAGCACTAGATGCATCTTCAATCTCTTTAGACGTTGGTTTATCTAATTTGTCTTGAACTATACCAGTTTCTACAGCAGGTTGTCTATTTTCCCCACCAAGTCTGTTGGCTTCCTTTACAATATTTACATTGGCAGTTTCTGCAGGCAGACTGACAAGTTTGCTTTCTTTGTTGACTCCAGCATTTGTCTCGGTGGGTTTACCGATAGTTGTATCTTTTTCACTGCTGACAACTACATCTTTGCTAACATCCATAGCCATAACACTTGTATTTACACTAGTTGTTCCTTCAATTTTTGTGTTTGTTCTAACAGCCGTTTCTTCATCAACTTTACTGCCTGTATTTGTTCCAACAGCAGTTTTTTCTTCAACAATGCTCTTTCCGTTTGTTTCTACAGCACTAGTTTCTGTTATTTGAGTTTGACTTTTGGCCTCATCTGGAGTAACACTTTCACCAATTTCCATGGCTTCACTAACAGCACATGTACCCTGTTCCACAATGCTAGTTACATTAGGTGCGATGAATCCTCCATCAATTACCGCGTTTGGTGCGATGGTTTT
>NW_007410182.1:0-642 GCF_000475195.1 Diaphorina citri
TGGCTGGATTTCCAATTGTCAGAGGGATGAAACTTTCAAGTAATGAAGTTCACATACTGTAAGAAATTCTGACAATAAACATTCTGCGAGATCTTCACAAATTCATATACGTGTTGAAAACTGAGCATGAATCCAGTCCTGAAACAGCGTTATAATAGAAGAGTTTACTCAACCAGAGATCTCGACCCAACTTTTTCCGTGTCCGAAATTCATACAGTAACTATGGCTGGATTTCCAATTGTCAGAGGGATGAAACTTTCAAGTAATGAAGTTCACATACTGTAAGAAATTCTGACAATGTGGCACGTTCATTCTGCGAGATCTTCACAAATTCATATACGTGTTGAAAACTGAGCATGAATCCAGTCCTGAAACAGCGTTATAATAGAAGAGTTATCATGATAATGGCTCAGTTGCCATGTTTGTAAGTAATGTTCATAGATCATTATTGAATTAACTTCGCTTGATCGCGCTTATTATTCTGATCACATCTCCTAATACATAATGATGAGCACCCGAGAGCTCCTAAATCTCTAATCGGACGATGTGATGTCTAAAGCAAAGTGAGAAAACCCGCTATTGACGGAAAATGCTATGATGAGATCAGTCATCAACTCATCAGAAATTTCTAATACTATCTAC
>NW_007410183.1:0-642 GCF_000475195.1 Diaphorina citri
TGATTTTTCCATGATTTCTTTGTTTTGTTTTCATATACCTTTCTTTTATTGATATTTTTCCGTGGTTTCTTCATTTTGTTTTCAGATACCCATTTACTTATTTTGATTTTTTGTTTTGTTTATTATTGGTTATTTTTTGTCTTTGGCTCTGGCTGACGAGGTCCCTCAGTATTTTACTGTAGCGTGTGTATTAGTTGTGGCCATAAATTCCTGAAAATCGGGGCAGTCTTTGTTTAGTTAATATTGTCATGTCAATGGGAGTTATTTTTTGTCTTTGGCTCTGGCTGACGAGGTCCCTCAGTATTTTACTCTAGCGTGTGTATTAGTTGTGGCCATAAATTCCTGAAAATCGGGGCAGTCTTTGTGGTGTTTAGTTAATATTGTCAATGGGCAGTTGATGATGTAACGTTGCAATAGCTTTGCATTTACATGTGATCTTCATATTTTGTTTTTACACTTTTTAGAAAGGATTTACCAAAGGTAACGTTGATGAGAGAAAGAGAAACAAGGCTGAAATAAGTGCAAAGTACTGTTAAATTCACGAGTAACTAAAAAAGCTCAATATTTTGCTTATGTTTATGGTATTGTTTATTAAATTTATATTTTCCCAAAACTGAGAGTACAAATTTTAATTTTTATGTT
>NW_007410184.1:0-642 GCF_000475195.1 Diaphorina citri
AAACACAAATATCAGAGTTCCAGTCTCCTCCCACTCTTTTTTCTCACATTTAAATTTCCCCTTTTTAAATACTCATTGTTTAAGTTCCTTCTTTTTTTTTGCTCTCCCTCTCTCCCTTTGTTCCGTTTCACTTTTGTCTTCAGGTATTTCATTTATCTGCTCATTTCCCTCTCTGTTTATCTCCTTTCACTTTCCTGTGAATTCTCCCTTTGAGCCAACTCTGCCGAGTCCTTTATTTTTCAAAAATAACAATTAAAATATACTGTGCGATAAGTTCTTTTTTTCTCAAGGTAACCTTTTATCCTGTTATTCTCCCTAAAAAGTTTTGTTTGTCTTTTTTCTCTCCTTGTGATTGTCAATTGAAGTAGAAATAAGAACTTCAGGGACTTTTCTTTTTACTTTTTTTTACCTGGTGGCTCTCTATTGTACCTCTTTGAAATGAACTCTGACGTCAAAGAGCCTAATGAATCAACTGCCTAGTTTGCCTTTATGGCAGCAAAATACATAAATAAGAACAAAATTTTTTTCTGGCGTTGTATGGGTAGGTAGGTACCATCCTTGTTTAGTTGTTTTATCAATAACTATTTTTACTTCATAGAGGTAGGTGTTTTAATAACATCTCACACTGTTTGAGTTATCCGA
>NW_007410185.1:0-642 GCF_000475195.1 Diaphorina citri
AAAAAAGCTTCGTGGGCTGGCATAGTAGGAGATCGGACATAGTCGAAAAGTGTATGTGTTCAGAGCGGTTTTTCGACCAGGTTCGTCTCAGTATGAAACAATTCGAGCAGTTGTCTCAGGAAAAATTGTTTCGAGGGGCCTGTGTCAGCATGAAATTCCCAGAGCAATTACCACCCGGAAGCTTTGTTCGATCATTCCCAACAAGGTGTTCTCGCTCACCCAGCAGCATTCCTTAGTCTTATCTAGAACCCCGCTCAAGATCTACATTTAAAATAATCATTCTCTCTTAAACTCAAACCATCATGATCCCTAATGGTTTAAGTTAAAATTTCGTGCATAGAATAATAATAATAATAATAAAAAAAAAACCGTCCCTTATAAAAACACTCAGTTTAAAATGCAGCTGCAACAAAAGAGCTCAGTAAGATGTAGTAAACATCGTAGTCATAAATTTCCCTCAATCTGACACGACACCACGCAAGTGTTTCTTGACATTCGGAGGGTAGTTCACGTTTCCTTTGTCTGTGAAGCCAGAATATTGCGTTGTAGAAAGATTTCGGTATTGAAGTTTCGTACACTATATAGTTTATAGTGTTGTTACCCAGTTTTGCAGTTAGCAAGGGGAATAAACCAATACGTTTC
>NW_007410186.1:0-642 GCF_000475195.1 Diaphorina citri
CGAATAGGGTTAAAAAGTCCCTTTACTTCAGCAGTAAGCTACTGCTATTACTGTTTTTAAATTCTCTTAACAATGTTGAGGATAAAATTCCACACCTCGGCTGAGATTGAACCCATGTCCTCCTGTGTCCTGATGCCCAGAAGTCCCTGGGTCAGAAAGCATTGTAGAGTTTATCCTGAACGGAATTGGTTCGTTCTCTTAACGGCGGACTTCCTCTTATATCCTGTGTTCCTTCTTTCTTCGATTTGGAGACGATAAGGCCCTAGCAGTTACAGTTACCCCTATCAAACCTCGTAAAAGAGAGAGAGAGAAAAAAATGTAGGGCCGGTCTACAGGATGAACAAGGTGAGGTGATGAAACCAATTCTTTCTCTAACCCCCTGTACATTGTATAAATCCTTTCTATTCTATTCTACTGGTGTAGACAAACGGTTTAGTACCTTATTTGAATTTATAAATTATGCCCCGCCAGGTTTCCAGCTACTTCTTGTTTGGCGAATTTCTCTCTGTTTACCAACCACATTAGAGTATTTATTCTATCTCCTATCCGTCGAAAAACTGAGAATAATAATGAGTTTGTAAAAATGAAATGGGCCTTATTTGCTGCTGTAGAGCTTCTGCGAATTGCTATCTTATTCTTAAG
>NW_007410187.1:0-642 GCF_000475195.1 Diaphorina citri
TTGGTCTTGGTTTCTGTTCCTCTCATAGGCGCTAAGAGCCGCAATGATTTTATCTACCTTCTGTTTGCCGAGTGGTAGGTTATTTGCTTGGAGTCGAGTCAGAGACGCAAGATTACCAACGGTGACGATTCCTGAAGGCACAATAAAAAGAATTAAAAAAAAGGGTGTTTCAGTTGTGTTCACTGCCGTGTAGCAATGAAACAGCTGCTACATTAGACTCGTGAGGTCTGTGTCGTAGAATACCCATCCCGTAGTATGCCTCTCATCAGATGGACAAGAAAAGACACAATACTTCCCATTTAGGTACCGGGTCAACACGAGAAGTACGAGAACACCAGAAAGTAACCTATGGGGCTCAACCAAATGACAATTTTTTTCGAGGTAGAGTCCTATTCCGATGTAAAAGTACCCAAAAAGTGCATTGGCGCACTCAAAAACATCCAAAACGGTTCCTAAATCCCCTAAAATGTCGCTCAAAGGTCGCAAAAAATTAACGTTGAACTGACGTCATCCGACCTCGCATGAACTGACGTCACATCACGAAAAAATGGCTGCCCGCGAAATTTTTGTGCGTTTCAAAATTCGAAAATTTCAAACGAAGATTTCTCATCTTAGGAAGCCTCAAATGAAATTTTAAGCATT
>NW_007410188.1:0-642 GCF_000475195.1 Diaphorina citri
TTCGAGGTTGTTAATTTTAAGTCCATTAGCTTTATCACTTATCTTTTTAAGTGCAATTCATTTTCATACGTGCCTTCTGTGTGTTGTTTAGTTTTTGTTTCTAAAATAACCTTTTCCTTTACGAATCAATTTTGGTTTCTTGTAAAAGTAACAAAAAATTTCCATTTTGATGCCGATTTTCGAAAACATAGTCTGTGCAATATGCGATCTTTTCAAATTACATATGTGATATAATGATCAATTTTTGGAGCTATCAAGGCCGAAGATGTTTGTGTGAAGATAGGTACTACTGCAATTCTTACTCGTAATTTTAGAATTAAAGATAACCTAAGTACCTAGGTATATTTCTTCTTTTCTCTGTCACCTTCATTGTATTTCCCCGAAATATAAAATGTCCATTACACATTTTCATGATATAGTAAAACCACCTTCTTTATTGCTTTACCTCTATTTTAACTTATATTAGGAGTAGGATATCTTTTAGTTTATTAGTTTATTGTTTAATTTAATTTAATTTAATTGAAAGATCTACATTTACAATGGTTTTTTCCACGAGAGGATACACGAAAGGTTTTTTCCACGAGAGGACTTGAATCGGAAGGATCCCTGATATCAAACTCGGCGCACGAAGGTATAACTAAC
>NW_007410189.1:0-642 GCF_000475195.1 Diaphorina citri
GTCACGGGTCTGTCCCGGAATATGTTCTTCATAGCCCAGCTTGGATGAGAACGCTAATGGAAAAATAAGAGAAGAGAAGAACAATATTAGAAAAGATGTAGAATTTCGAAGACAACCAAATAGCAAATAGCCCAAGAAACACACAGAAAGCCTAAAATTCACAGGAAATAGAAAGTAAAAAAAACGTGGTAAACTTTATCCTAAAGAGGTAAAGTTCGTTTGGGAACGCCTGGCTTCCTCCTCTCCTATCTTCCATCTCTCGTCGATTTTGCACCAAAAAGAGGTTGGCAAACGTTAGATTTATACCTGGAGTTTGGGTAGTTTGACCAGAGTACTTTTACAGAAAGAACACAAACCCAAATTTCAAGGATCGTCGTGTCTTGATCTTATACAAACTTACGTGCCAAATTTCATCAAAGGCGGACCAGGCAATTTCATCAAAGGCGGACCAGGCAATAGCGAGTTAAAGCGGAACCAACAAACATCCAAACCAAATGCTAAACTGTCGAGTTAAAACGTAGACCTTCACTTCGTTCGGTCAATGAAGGTTTCTTTATTTTAAACCTTTTTGGCCAGCCTAGTTAGCTTAGTTGGTAGTGCGTCTGCCTTGTAAGCGCTAGGCCGCGGGTTCGATTCCCGCCC
>NW_007410190.1:0-642 GCF_000475195.1 Diaphorina citri
TATTGTCTGGGGTTGAGCACAATTTTCGCTAGAAAATCAATTAGAAGAGACCTAGGCCTCCTACCCTCATGTGTGTTGAAACCACAGGAGATATCATGGGGGCGGAAAATCGGAGTTTGATTAGTTTTCTTACTGTGTGGTTTTACGAGAATTGTGAAAGGGAGAGAAGGCTTGGAAAAAAGGTAGAACTGCTAAAACGGTGCTATATTGAACCGTTGAACTATTGGCTGTACAGTTGTAGGTAAGTGCATACCTGAAAGTCGTCATTCTCGGTTCCCTACTACGAGTATAACCACTCCATATTTTTTTCCATTTCCCTATCCAAGTTCCAATAAGTCCAGTCTAGAACTAGACGCCACCAAAGTTAAACCAGAGAGCAAGCGAGACACTCGCGATGACGCAAACTGATAAACATTTCAAACTCAACTTGGAATCCGAGGAAGAAATGGAAGTAGAGAAAAAAAAATAAAATAAGTTGGAGAGATGAAAAAATAGGCAAAAACTAGATAGAAAGAGAGAAAGAAGAGAAGGAGAAGAAAAAAATGGTAAAAAAAAAAAAGAATAGGAATGATCAAATCAACGAACTTTACAGAAAAGGTCTGGTCTAGGTCTGTCTACCTCTGGTGTTTCTTGTGGCCTACC
>NW_007410191.1:0-642 GCF_000475195.1 Diaphorina citri
CTCTACTCTGATTAAACTGATAATGGTTAGACTCCACCTGACTAGTGTCTGCGACTGAATAAACAAGGTAACTAGGTGGTTTCACAACCTTAGTCTATGAACATGCTTCTAGCTATATCATAAACCTTGCGTAAGTTGTGATGACCAGAATTCTTGTATCTGCAGCAGAAAAGATTCATCACTCAATATTGAATTCGTAAATTTAAAGCAGCTTCTACAAACCTACACTCTGGTTAGGCGAGGAACATCGAAATTGCCTCAGGTCAACACTGAGTTTTCGTTTTTGATGTCAGGTTTGAAGAATTTAAAGACTAAAGCTAGTTTAATAATAATATTAATTACCTAATACCTATCATAAGTACTGGGAACTACGCTACGGTCTCGGGCGTTAATACTTTAGTAATTATTCCTTCTGTATTTAAAAACAATTGTCATTATACTACCATAGGATTTAACATAGTTCTATTCAGTAGAGGAAGCCCGAAATGGGTTATTCCTCTCTAACGTGATAATTGTCATATTATTATCTCCACCTGATAATTCCTCGGATCAAATCTTCACAGCTATTACGTAATCATTTTCGACATTCAGAAATTTAGCTTCACTAACGGTGTGGTGTTGGGATAGAAATTTTTCTCCTTC
>NW_007410192.1:0-642 GCF_000475195.1 Diaphorina citri
TCCAATTCGGCCGCGGATCTGTATATCAAAGACTATCTACATCCCTATGTACAAGACGGACATGATGAGGCTAAACCTTTGAGGATATACTATCACAAGAGATGGGTAAGTTGTTGTTGTAGCGGCTTCAGCTGTAGCTGAATGGTGATTTCAGAGGAAAGAAAAAATGTCTTTTTTACCTGCCATACACGGGGGTGATGGTCTCTAGCCATGTTTAATTGGCCCGTCCTGAACCGCAGTCAACCATCGTGAGGACTTGTGCTTATTCTTTAAAAGCAGAGAGAACTCTTTGAAAAGCTGCCAGCTAGGTATGCTGGTTAGGGTTAGCTGTCCTCCTCCCTATTTATAGTTCCACAGCTAGACACTGGTCTACACTCTGATTAACGTCCCCTAGCCAGACAGATGGGACTTTATTATTTTACATTCTTCTATGCGCTAAAACCGTCAATCAATCAATTAATAATGGTTCCATCATGGGACGGGTCAATGTACAATTTCGATCCTTGTATCTCTGTTCCCTCTCGATATCGTTCCAACAATAGACAGGACATTTTATTAAAGTTAAAAAGAAAGTGGAAAAAAAGGAAATTGCTTCCTTTTTACATTTTTTTTTTTTTTTTTTTTTTTTTTTTTTTTTTTTTT
>NW_007410193.1:0-642 GCF_000475195.1 Diaphorina citri
GCTGCTGTCGCTTCTCTTGCCGCTGTGTTTCTGAGAGGCTTTCGTCCTTGAGGGATTCTTCTAGTTTGGCTTGTCTGTAGAGGAAACAGATTGGGAGAGATTAGACAATGTGGCACTTTTTCAAGGAGAATTAATCACACTAGAAGTGCAATTTTCGAAGATAAAAACGAGTATAATACGTTGACGAAATAAGATAGTTTTACAAGTCCTTCTAAAATGTCAAACATTTGATTTTTCCGAGTTTTCTGGAAAAAGGAATTTTCATTAATATGAATCATGTGTGTTGGAAGTAAAACCTCCAAAGGTAAACTCATGAAAAGCCACCCCATAATGTAAATCCCATGTTTAACAGGAGAAAGAAGAACGAAGTAAATACCACAGCTAATTTCCAACCCTCAACTTTCTCGAGAAAAAAAAACATTCCTACAGCTTTCTACTTTCTATTGCTGTTTTCTGCCACTCCAACTTGAGTTTTCTGACACCTCTCTTTCTCTCCCTCCCTTCCCTCTTCCTAGTTCTTACTTCTCCTCCTCTCTCCTCCTCCTTCCTCTCATTTCTCGCTCCTCCTCAGTCAGTCGGGTTACATAAACAAGTGCCGACAGGGGGAATATAATTAATCATGCCGTCTTATTACCTCCCCAG
>NW_007410194.1:0-642 GCF_000475195.1 Diaphorina citri
GATCTGGGTAGTAGGTGTGATGCCTCATCCTAGGTTGTTTGCAGATACGTTTGTCATCGTCGCTGTATCCCCATCTGACCTTATGGATGGTTCTTTTCTGCTTATTGCTGTCCAAATTATACATCCATTTTGGTTCACTTATTTTAATTTCTCACGTAGTTTTAGAACGATCAGCTTTGTTTTTTTGTTCCATAGAGTATTAACGCCACTTTATAACAGTGTTACACCTGAAGTCCTTAGTGATGGGGATGTTACCCTCCAAACTACCCGCCTACTCGGGACGATAAGATCTTAGCAGTTACAGTTCCCTCTATCAATCTTCTTATTAAAAGTCTATAGTCCGATAGCTCTGAGATATTCAGACATTACCTAGGTGTTTATTTTGAAAGATAAATGAAAAATTGCACCCCTCAACCACAGAGCACATAGATAGTAGATATCCTGTTGGTAATACATAGCTATTTAATTTAGTACTAGCTAGTTATAAGTATATAGGTACCTACTTAGAAGGTATACCTATCTAGACCTCTCGAGAGTAGAAAGACTCCAAGTACCAAAGTAGGTACCTACAAGAGATCTCAGGGAAATTGTGGTCTAGGTCGTAAAACTACAGCCTATCTGGCAAAAAAATAATTTTATTGA
>NW_007410195.1:0-642 GCF_000475195.1 Diaphorina citri
AACAGCAATGACCGAGAACCTGGAAGCTATCAACAGAGTTCGATCTATGAGATTCCAAAAGCAGAAATTCAGTAGCGAGCAGCGCAGCGCTTCCTTCAACAATGATTTGAAAAAAGACTTTGATGTTATTGAATAAAAAACATTTCCTATGGATGGTTTCAGTTTTAGACTTTTAGGATGGATTGGTTTTTTGGTTACCAATATCTTTTCTGATACTTTTTTAACTTTCGGACGTTCACTTTTTGTCATTTTCCTCTTGAAGACCCTATGTTTCTCAGGGATCGGTACTCGGTCCCGTACTTTTCAGTTTATTTTATTTTTATGATTACAAACGACGTACTACCTTGGTTTGAGCAGTTTAATGTTTGCCACTTTTGTTTGGAGCAAGCTAAACTCAAGGGTAGAGACCTGAGTGGTTCAGCCAATTCAGCGGTTTATGCCACAACTGGATCTTGGAATGATCTTGAATTTTGTTTGCCAAGATTCTCGAAGTTGCCAACATCTTCAACTACCTGTCTTTGAAGCTCAGCATGAGAATATCTTGTTGGTTGTGTTCATCATTTCACATCCTTTGCATGAGCATAAGTGGCTAGTTTCTACATACCTATGTTAGGCTTGATAGTTATGTACCTACCTTTAGGA
>NW_007410196.1:0-642 GCF_000475195.1 Diaphorina citri
TTTGGTTGATATCTGGATGAGTGACTGTCCGATTTTTACCAAATTGTTACAGTCGCGTCCTTGGACCATTCCGGGATAACATACCAAATTTCATCGCTCTAGGACAAACCGTTCTTGAGATATTTTGTATACCACCTTTTCAAAATTTCCCATTTAAACCTGTAGTACACACATACGTACATACGTACGTACATACATACATACACACGTACAGACCATGGGCTAAAAATCACTTTTTTGACATCAGGGGATCCCAAAACGGATATTTCCATTTCCCGATTTTGAACATTTGGACCGATAAAAATCACTTTTTTGACATCAGGGGATCCCAAAACGGATATTTCCAACCATTTCCCGATTTTGAAAATTTGGACCGATTGCAATACTTTCATTATCAGGGGACCCCAAAACGGATATTTCCACCCATTTCCCGATTTTGAAAATTTGGACCGATTGCAATACTTTCATTACAGTATAGCCGCTAAACTGTAGTAATAGAAAGTAAAAAATCTTTAGTGAAGATTGCCAGAACAGTTTTACAACACATTTTAGCTATATTGAACCCTACAATTTGTGCAAGAAAGATCCACATAGACTAGAATGACGTCATGATGCATTAATAGATCAGGTGACATGTGATTT
>NW_007410197.1:0-642 GCF_000475195.1 Diaphorina citri
GAGCAAAGCAATACGGCTGTGCATTTGGAGTGTCAGGAGTTGGGTAAGGATTAAAATAGCTTAAGGCGCGTTTCGCACAAGAACAACTAACAACATGTGACAATAAAAAAGATTCAAAAAATAATTTTTTCAACAAACAATTACAAGTAGCAACTAACAAAACTCCAGACTGTTGGTGTTGAAGTAACACTGTTACTTGTTTCCAGGGTTCAAGTAGCAACATGTATCCTCAGTGAGGAAGGTTTCATTTGAAATAATGGTCTGGTCTTTGAAGATGCATGCTACGTAGCATCTTGCGACTTGCTACTTGCGACGTGCTACCTCAGTGTGAAAGCCGCCTAAAAGCCCACACTACATAGAGGCTTAGGTTAATAGACGAAAAGTCCTATAGGTGTACCAAGCTTCACGAATCTGGATAAGGAATACATAAGGAATTTATTTGAAACTATTATAGTGGTTAGCCCGTCCTTTGTACGGGACCAGCGGCCAGCGGGGAGAAAAGTGGGTCGCGCTCCCTAACACGTGTATCAGTACAGTGTTAGAGACATGACTTTGAAGCGCCGCCATTTTAAAACAGAATCGAATGTGACAATTTCAAGTACCCTATGTCACCTCCAGTACTCATCGTATCAACCACAAAAA
>NW_007410198.1:0-642 GCF_000475195.1 Diaphorina citri
CCCCGCCGGGAATCGAACCCGGGTCTCCCGCGTGCAAGGCGAGCGCAGTGACCACTACGCCATGGGAGCTGACTTCAAGAAGATAATGATGAGTAAGACATATTATTTGGGTACACTAATAAGGTTTTATTATTATTAATCAAACTTAAATAAAATAAAAGAGAAACGCAATAATTAAAAATAAATCAGCGCCGAACCGCCGGGGCAATTACGCTTAAAACTGCATTACATTCCGACTTGAATACGACTACGACTGGAATAAGAATGAGGACCTCGCTTCGACCGCGAAGTGTCCTCAGGTTAAATCAGTTCAGTCAGCAGCAAGAAACAATGGTTTGGCGTTTCGCGAGGACACCGGTTAGGTATGTCTGTTTTGGGAGAAAACTTCTGGAAAAGGAAGATGACGTTTGAGGTTCGTAGGTACCTAATGACGCCAGATGACTGAGCCGTTTACTACAATTTCCTTCATTACCCAGCAAGTCATGTCTTATTTCCCAACAAGTTGCCAATGAGAACTAGAACACAAAGTTACAAACCTATCCCCCCACCATCACCTCGCACTCAGTCACTAATCCTTCCTTCTAGCGACTTTATTCTAGCTGAAACAAAGCTTGGTCTGATTTGTCAAAAGGAAGAAACAAA
>NW_007410199.1:0-642 GCF_000475195.1 Diaphorina citri
CACTAAAAACTGACCATCGAAAATTTGACCCGATTACATTACTTTCCTTCCTATAGGATAAGGAAAGTAAAAAAATCTCACATTCAGTTGCCGCTTCGAACTTTCCGCCACGTCACGGGCAACTGGAATTGAAAATAGGTCAATGGACTGTGGTTACATCTAGATAACCATATAATTAACAGCTACCCTAGGTCCCGACAGGTTAGGGCCAATATTAAACAAGTTCTACCGTTTTTGCCGAGCGTGTGAGATTGTTTCCCTATGTGCGTGTACTCACGGGTTAAAACTAAGGATAAGGACTCCTGCAGCTCAAATTGAGAGCATTTGTAGACCCCTGTCCGTCAAAAAAGGCTTTAATCCAATAACCCAACTTACTCAACTTTAATTTTCGTAACTATAATAACTTCTGCACAGCCTATGAACTTTTCAATCTTTTCATACATCGTTGAGCGTAGAATTCTTCCTTCCGTTTTATTCCACTTTGTCTCTTCTCCTTCTCCTCTAATTTTCATCACTATCTTTCTCCTCCCCCATTCTTATAGTTCCCTCCTTCTCCTTCCTACTTTTTCGTCTCCCTCTCCTACTTGTCGTCTTTTCCTCCTACCCTTCAACCTTTTATTACCTGCTCCCACCTCTCCTACC
>NW_007410200.1:0-642 GCF_000475195.1 Diaphorina citri
ATTTTCCCTACTCTACTATCGTGTTTTCGCATAAGCACGATTAAATTCGGATATGTTGCTATTTTCTACCTGCTATCAGCATTTGACTTGAGGATAACGATGCGTAGGTGGTACACAGTGTCGGTGTTTCTATCTGAGGAGATGCAAAGGACACTTTAGATGACATTTTGGAAAGTGCATGCAATAAGTGCATTCGAACTTGAATTTGTTAATTTTCGGCTTAATCAGCTACACAAAAGGTCACGTTAAATGTAAACAACTATCTTATGAGAAAATGAAAAGTATCTACAAACTTCCAATGTCTCCCAAATGAGCCAAGTAGGTATGTAGAATTGTACATTTAGGTATGTAGAAATTGTCATTAACTCTTGAGAAAAAATAATAGTGGAGATGTCAAAACTCCCTTAATTTCTCAAAACATCTAACAGGAATCTAGTCGATCAAAACTCCCAAAGTCAAGTGCTTTCGAACTTGAATTTGTTAATTTTCGGCTTAATCAGCTACACAAAAGGTCACGCTAAATGTAAACAACTATCTTATGAGAAAATTAAAAGTATCTACAATCTTCCAATGTCTCCCAAATGAGCCAAGTAGGTATGTAGAATTGTACATTTAGGTATGTAGAAATTGTCATTAACTCTT
>NW_007410201.1:0-642 GCF_000475195.1 Diaphorina citri
TCTGGAAGTTGGTGGTTCGAGCCCAAGTCGGAAAATCGTGTGTATTGGGTCTGATTTTATAAAGAACCTCTCTTTATACTACGGTAACTGCGGGATGGTCATGCTACGACACAGACATGCGTCTAATGTAGCAGTTATTTCATTGCTACGAAATGAAAACGGCTGTGAAACACTCATCTTTTTTTTAAAGTTGAAAAGATAAAAACTAGTTGAAACTTATAGTTCACTTCGTTCGTTCTATTATTTGTTTCAGGCAAATTAACCGGTATGAATGAACACAAGGGAAAGCTGGGTGCCACGAAATGAAAACGGCTGTGAAACACTCATCTTTTTTTTTTCAAGTTGAAAAGATAAAAACTAGTTGAAACTTATAGTTCACTTCGTTCGTTCTATTATTTGTTTCAGGCAAATTAACCGGTATGAATGAACACAAGGGAAAGCTGGGTGCCACTGCCAAAGTACCAGTAACACCTTCCACTGTAAACGAAGTAGCCAATGTCGGCTTAGTACCCTCGGATGATGGCGTCTTAAGGTAAGTGGTTTAATCCTTCTAAACTTTAGGTTGCGGGTTCGATTCCCGGCCGAGACAAAGTTTATCCTAAACAGATAAGGTTCCTTCTCAGAACAGCTGGCTAACCGGTA
>NW_007410202.1:0-642 GCF_000475195.1 Diaphorina citri
CCCGCTTCGTTTGTTTGTGCGTAAGCGTTTCTGCGCATTTTGACGTTAAGTCTGACGTCACAACTCTTTGAACTTTTTCATTAGAAACGGCAATTAAAAATTGAATTTTCGACCTTTTAAAGTCACTTTTTCGGAGTTTTGACTTCAGATTTGGATTTTTCACAACTTTTTACGTAGGAATCTTTTATTCATAATTTTTACCCAACTGCAAGTGCTCCATTAAAAATGGGAACGGGCCTTTACGCCTTTATCGTTAAAACATAACGTGTACACGTTATGGCTAAAACTCTCTAATAGGTTACCGTAGTCCAATCCGTCGAACAGACGTTTGTCGTGCGCGAATTTTTTAAAAAAATGATAAGATAAAAAAAATTAAAAACGAAAGAAAAGAGATTGTAGTTTTCTGATTTTCCTTTTTTTTCTAATTTTGAGTAACTGTCCGTGTAATTCAGTAATTTATTGCTTTCAGTCTCTCAAGTTCAAATAAAGGTATGTTGTGTCTGGTAGGTACTTGGGCAGGTATCTTATTTCAGGACCAAGGTAGTAGGTAGATATCTACGTAGGTATACCTACCATTAATGATTAGGTAAGTAGGTTGGTCTTATTCCTATTGCATAAGGAACAGACTTGGGTTACTTGAGA
>NW_007410203.1:0-642 GCF_000475195.1 Diaphorina citri
CAAATGAGTCCCACACTATTCTCAAAATGTTAAAAATAATGTTGAAATTTACATGGAAATTTTCTAACTTTGTTATTAATGATTTTTAAACTTACACCTTTTTCTTTCTTGTAGGTACCTAGGTAATTATTTTTAACAGACTGCTAGGTAGATTTTAATTTGATTTTGTTTCATGAAAACTCAAAGTTAACGATCATTGGTATTTACCCATCTATGATTACTATCATAAATTTTCATTGGTATTTACCCATCTATGATTTTAAGCGCTCTTTTAATGAGCTTGGCACTAAATTGGTCTTTTATATCATTCTGTTGTTATTTTGCTCGATTAGGGAGCTCAGCCCTTTTTTGTGATTTACATAATATTATGAATTCAGTTTTCCGTTGTGTAAAAAACCTAGACAAACATCAAGAAAGTAGGTTATAGGTATTTACTGTTTATCCTTCCTCCTCCTTACTTCGCTAAACGCTAGAACCTATTCTGCAAGACTACTATAGTTCATTCAGATCAATGTGACAGCAATGAGTCATCAACTCAAAATTAAGGAACCAGTCAGATTGCAGGAATTCCTTACATTGTTGCAATTCAGGTAAAGGTCTATTTTTGATAAACTCTCTCTTCTAAAATGCAGAGGTAGCTCT
>NW_007410204.1:0-642 GCF_000475195.1 Diaphorina citri
ACTATAGTTTAGCATAGACGCTATAACACCAAAAGAGAGAAAATGAGCTTCAAAAGGGTTAAAAACAGACATCAAACAGAACTCACATGTGAAACTTGAGCGCCTGTTGCACGATCATCTCCTCGGAGAGACTGACGAGGCTCCGGAAGCCCTGGCCTCGTTCATACAGATCATACACCGAGATTAAACCCAGCTCCGATCTCGTGTAGAGAACGTTCCGGCTATTATCGATACAGATCTGAGCCAGGGAGTCTTCCTGGGTGATGAGGGCGTTGATGAACGTGGGTAGAATGTAGGTGAGAGAACTGGATGTGAGACACACCTTGGAGCACGATGCAGAGAACCAGGATGCATCACGCTGTGGAGAGGAAAATATAGGGGGAGAATATTAATTGATGCAGAAAACCAGGATGCGTCACGCTGTGGAAGGGAAAAGATAGGGGGAGAATATTAATAAGTAATCAAGCGTATACCAGTTTGAACTTCCCTAGCTAAAGACATAGTAAAAGTTAAGTGCGAAGGGCATTTACTCGAAAAAGTTGTGGCCAAAACCAAATGTCAGCCCTTGCCAGCCTAGTTAGCTTAATTGGTAGTGCGTCTGTCTTGTAAGCGCTAGGCCGCGGGTTCGATTCCCGCCCGGGG
>NW_007410205.1:0-642 GCF_000475195.1 Diaphorina citri
TTATGTTCGCGGATTTGGCAATTATGTTCGCGGATTCGCGTCCCGAATCGACATTTTGGATATTTGGCAAGCCTAGCCATAATGCTATACGGAACTGAGAGGAAGAGAGATTGAGAGTCGGAAGAGAGTGAGAGAGATAAAGGTAGTAGCATTAGAGTTGAAATAGCAGGTATGTAGCTTAACTTATTCGAATAGGACTGAGTAAGAAAGAAAGAGAGAGAGAGAATGAGGAAGAAACAGAGAAGAGAGAGAGAGAGAGAGAGACAGAGAGAGATATAGGTAAGAAGGAAAGAAAAAGATTTCTCTTTTTTTAGATGAAAAGATGGAGGAAAAAAACATTAAGAGAAAGGATTTTCCGAACTATCCTGCCTAATAGATTACGAATATCATACGAAGAAATAAGAAGAAGATGAAGAAGATGAAGAAGAAGAAGAAGGGAGATAAAGAGAGAAAGAGAGAGAGACTCAAATAATTCAAGAAGAAAGTTTAAATTGTATTGTGAAAATGTGAAACTCTTGTCTAATTGAAAATTTAGTGTTAGGTAGTGGAAACTTTCAGCATTTGTTTTGGAATTTAATTAGTGGTAATTAAATTAATTAAAATGTTTTAATTAAATCAACATTGACAGCATCGCTTTTTTTT
>NW_007410206.1:0-642 GCF_000475195.1 Diaphorina citri
AAAGGACGGAGGTCTTCTCGAGCGAATCATGATCAGTGGCATGAAGTTTTCCGAAATCGCTGCCTCCCATTTCGTCATTCAGATTGTATTCATCGTGGTGCAGAACTTCGGCAGTATGTGTCTCATGTACACTCCGATGTTTTTCAACTCGCCGTTTGAGGGCAGCGTTGTCACGACCTACTTCCTTCTGTTGGCGATCTCCCTCGTGGGCATGCTGTTCGGTGAGTTGTGCATCGCAAGATAGATCAGAAATGACAGAATAATATAGCGTGGTGGTGTTGTTTATGAAGATGTACTCGGACTACTCAGCCTTTGGAGAAACAAACAATTGAGGTGAGGAACTAGTACATTTTGTTTTAAACAAACAAGAAGTGTGATAGAGGGAACATCAACTACTGTGGTCTTATCGTCCCGAAACCGAAGAGAGAAGGAAGACAGGATAGGAGAAAGCCAGCCGTTCCGAGAACGAACCTTATCTGTTCAGGATAAAGTCCGCCCCCGTGGGGGGGGGATCGATCCCGCGGACTAGCGCTTACAAGGCAGACGTGCTACCAACCAAGCTAACTAGGCTGGCTATATTTGTGTCCAATCCATGTCATAGTCAAGTCGGTCCTCCGATATTTCTTTGGGACGAGAAGAACC
>NW_007410207.1:0-642 GCF_000475195.1 Diaphorina citri
ATGGGCGGCCCGAAATTAACTGCGGAACAAAAATGAGATATTAGCTGCGGAATAGCCGTATTTTACCATCGGACTTTTTTTTTATATTCAACCAAGGAGATGTGAATTTTCAACTTCAACACCCTGACGACCAAAGCATACTACATGGTGATTACCCACAGAAACTTCAATAGGTTGAATCAAAAAAGCGCCACAACGAAATTCGGTTATTGATGTTGTACAAAAAAAAAGACACGCCACCATCTTTAGTCTTATTCGAGCAGGATAAGTATAAGTATAAGCAGCAGTGGCGTAGCGTGGTCTAAATTCAAGGGTAGGGCGTTGTAAGGCTCATGCACAGGTCTACCAAGTCCCATCACAGTACATGCCATTAATATTTATGGGCATTAGAGTGAACTTTTGAGTTATATGGCCGCCATACACGCCATACATACACGCTACGCCACTGATAAGCAGTGCTTTATTTAGACTGTCAGCTTAGAACAAGTTGTTCCATTATACCAACAGTTTAATAGAGCACCTCTTTATTGGTATAATTTTGTGTTTTACAAAAATAAGAGTAATAATCTTATATTATAAGAACGAGATCCATTCACATTTCACACACTGATCGCTCTATCTCTAGAACCACAATACCTAGAA
>NW_007410208.1:0-579 GCF_000475195.1 Diaphorina citri
GTTCCAAGAAGAAAACTCTAATAATTTCTCAGCTTATGAATTTTCATTGGAAACAAATTTGCCAAGTAAAAGAAAAATACTATACGAACAAGACTGGGGAGAGAGAGAGAGAGAGAGAGAGAGAGAGGAGAGGAGAGGAGAGGAGAGGAGAGCGAGTAAGAGAAGGAGAGAAAGAGTGGAATTATTTCTAATTTCATAATAAATATGTTTACACAAGCACTTACTGCCACTATTGGTCGCTACTCTTTCAAAGTAGCTACACTGTCTTCACGGGACCAAGAATTCCAAGCAAAAAAAAAAAAAAAAAAAAAAAATTAAAAAAAAAAATTACCCTTTTGGGTTTTAAACAAAAGGGAGATTCAAGTTTTATCCCGATTCCTTTGAAATTCATCAGCAATCTTTTTTACGCTAGTAATGCCGCTACACAAAAGGGCCAGCTTATAATAGGTGATGTAAGGGACCAAAAGTCTCATAGGTGTGCTTATAAGCTTCACAAAACTATATACGAACTACTCAATTGTCCTCACGAAGCTCAGTGCTCCCCAAACTCCAAGAACAGACCCGGAAAAACTTCGACCC
>NW_007410209.1:0-642 GCF_000475195.1 Diaphorina citri
TTTTGTTCTGTAAAGCTGAAAAACCCCAAAGTCTAGAAAAAAGGAAAGAAAAGGACGGCTCAAGTTTATGGCTTGTATTATTCCCTCCCTCCTTCCTTCCTCCCTCCTCGATTTCTCCCCCTCCCACTTTCCGTCTCTCTTTCTCCCTCCCCCTCCATTCCTTCCAGGTAAATGAGATGGGCAGGAGAGAGAGGACATTTCCAAGTCTCGCAAAAAAAGGCAAGAACAGTGTCGATCAAATGCGAACCGTTCAGTTTGAACCTGATCAAATCTACACTGTTTTACCTTTTTTTTTTTTTATGGCGGTTATTATTTACCCATTTTTGCAGGGGAGGTAGATATCTGTAACTAAGTATGTACCATTGTACCTACCTAGAATAAATTGAAGACAATTGTATGAACGCCTGGTATTTTTTTAAATACGCAATCTGCTCGTCATACTTTACTTTTTATTTGATTTATTTACCTTTGGAACCTTCCAACTCAAACCAACCGATTATCTTGATATTTGACGCCGTTTTTTGTTGTTTAACGTTCTTCCAACGTCTTCAAGTGAGCAAATTGTTACAATTACAACTACCGCCGCGCCAAGGACATTTCAAGCCCAACTTTTTATTTGAAATAAGAGTTTTAATTAAAAGT
>NW_007410210.1:0-642 GCF_000475195.1 Diaphorina citri
TTCGCGGGACACCCTGTATAGACTCAAGAAGACAAACATATTTCGGTGCGACCCTTGTCACTTTGGGGTTAAATTCTGTGTTATGGGCCACTTATTTGATCTAACAAAATTTACCATGTGACAATGTCCCTTTCTGTTTCCTCGAAACGGAAAAAAAGGGGACGTTTTTTATATCTTTCCCTATTTTATGGCGGATTTTATGCTGTGCCCTTTAGTTTTTTATTTAAAACGGAAAAACCAAGATAAAATGCGTCACGTTTTTTGCCCTGGAAAGCCGTAGTATATCGTTCAGTTTTTTGCGAAAAATCTTTCGAGATCTATCATCCATATAAAAAAAATCTACGTACATAATACGAGTATATTATGTACATTTGTATCATATAAAAATCTCAAGATATGAGTTGGGCTGAATTCAGCTTTTCTCTCTCATCAGGTTAGGCTATTTGTGGTTGTACATTATCTGTCAGGTTGGTTCTTCTTCTCCAGTCATCTTAAAAGTCAAAACCCACACTGTCTTGGTACTACACTCTACTGTGCCTATAGGTACAACTTTAAACTCATTCATTATAGGACGGGAAAAACATTATCGACGGCCTTCATTATAATTAATCCGGGATTAAAAATATAAACATTGATTGCCAA
>NW_007410211.1:0-642 GCF_000475195.1 Diaphorina citri
GCCGGGACCTCGTTGTCCGCCAGATAAGACGTCGAGTACATAGATACCGCGTGATATCAAACACAGAGTACAGACGAAAAAACTCCCCAACCAGAAGAGAACCGAGTGAGGCCATAGATGACCGGGCCATGGACACAGACCCAGGTACTTCAGACTTATTGCCGGGCCCAAACCTCGTTGTTCACCAGATAAGACGTACATAAGATACCGCGTGATATCAAACACATACAGACAAAAACTCCCCAACCAGAAGAGAACCGAGTGAAGTAACTCGCAAGATAGAATGGACTGGTTGAAGGTTACGAGAGGCCAATATACCTGAGCTCTATCTTTGAACCAGCGATTCCCTTTGACTACCGGAGTGCTCGCCGGGTTGTGGTGATAAGGAAATGTGAAAATATGTGGGATTGCAGTCTGCTTGAAAATAAGTACAAGCAGTGTTTTATTTAGACTAGAAAGATGTCTGGCTGGGGGGGACGTTAAACAGGGACTGGACCAGCTTAGTCTGGCTGGGGGACTTTAAACAAGGAGTATACCAGCCTGAATTTCCCTTGCTACAGAAAAAGCAAAGGCTGAGTGCGAAGGGCATCCACTCGTAAAATTTGTACATTTGTAGCCAAATGTCAGCCCAAAGCAATCATC
>NW_007410212.1:0-642 GCF_000475195.1 Diaphorina citri
TGTAGGATACCGTTCTAATGAAAAAGTTCAAACAGTCGTGGGTTGCTTAAACAGGACGCGGGTTCGATTCCCGCTCGGAACGTATTTTATCTTATCGGAATGGCTGGCTTTATCCCATCCTGTATTTTCCTTAGCAGTTACAGTTCCCTCTATCAGACCCCTGAAAAGGGCTAACTTTCATGTAGCTGGTCCTAACCAACTTTGGATAATATGTATCACCTCATCAGGTAAAACCCGGCATTTTAGGAGAAAAACAGAAAAGGCCAAATACGCCCTTTGTCACTGTCCTCAATTGTTCTCTAATCTCACTTCTGCTTCACTGCATTGGCGGCGTGCAATGCATTAAAATTAAATCGATATGTATCACCTCATCAGGTAAAACCCGGCATTTTAGGAGAAAAACAGAAAAGGCCAAATACGCCCTTTGTCACTGTCCTCAATTGTCTATTGAAATCAGAAATGATATCTGTTCAGTTTTAATGTTTCGTTATGGTGATACATAAATTTGAAATTTCCCAGACTTAAAAGAGATGATAATGTTGATATATTTCATTTTCTTGTATACCGTTTGATAAACTGGTAATGTTGTGGGTTGGGTAGGGTGTTCTACCCATTATGGAGTACTTTCAGTGTTAGAACTGC
>NW_007410213.1:0-642 GCF_000475195.1 Diaphorina citri
GGTGTTTCTAATGAGAGGATAAAGGTAGAAACACACTAGTCACGTCACGTGAGCTCATGTGGAGTCAGAAAGATGTAGTTCAATGTTTTACCATAATATTGTAGGTAATTTCGTTCATGACAGCCACACTACTATCACGTGAGCTCACGTGATGTGATAATAGTGTGTTTCTACCTTAAGAGACATGAAAAGAAAGTAAAAAGGGCGAATTGCTGAAAGCAATCTCTAGATCTCTACCATCTAATCGTTAACTTAAGAGACGCAGAGATCTCCTGAATTGGTGGATGTGTCAAATTCCCACATCTGTAGCAGTTAAAGCCTAGTCTGCCAGCTTAGTTGATAGCACGTCTGCGTGATGTGATAATAGTGTGTTTCTACCTTAAGAGACATTAAAAGAAAGTAAAAAGGGCGAATTGCTGAAAGCAATCTCCAGATCTCTACCATCTAATCGTTAACTTAAGAGACGTAGAGATCTCCTGAATTGGTGGATGTGTCAAATTCCCACATCTGTAGCAGTTAAAGCCTAGTCTGCCAGCTTAGTTGATAGCACGTCTGCATTGTAACCGCTAGGTTGCGGGTTCGATTTCCGCTCTGGGGCGAATTTTATCCTGAACGGATAGGTAATGTTCGTCCTCGGAACGG
>NW_007410214.1:0-642 GCF_000475195.1 Diaphorina citri
AGGCGAGCGCAGTGACCACTACGCCATGGGAGTTGACATCTGTGGGGAATAAAATACAAAACAAATGGTGGGGCGAACAGCGAAAATTTGGGTTAAACCCCCTTTCAAACAGAACCACTACTGCTAACAAATCGGTCCAAAAGCAATGATTTGTGGTCCAGTGACATCTAATTAGGGAAATTTTCCTAAGTGCGCATCCACAACGCAAACTCACCCGGGTTTTGTGCGTGGAATCTGATGGTAGCTGCCTGTCCTCTGCCCACTCCAATGGTGTCCTTACTGACGGTAGATATCCGTCCCTCGTCCCCATTTATGCTCACAGCGACAGGGCCTTTATCAAATCAAATAAAATCATGAATTGTTTTGTGGTGAAACAGAGCCTTTCACCACTTTCGGGGATATCATAGCTATAACATTCCTAGAAAAGAATGGTTCTCTCACCCTTGTTTGTATTATTTTATCCGACGAAATTAAAGAAATTGAAAATGAAAAAATGAAATTAAAAATAAAAGAATTCTACCTATCAAGAAACAATGAAATATAAATGAAACTTAAAAATGAACCAATAAAGAAGATGAAGAAAATTTAAGAAGAAAAATAATTAAGAAGAATTCCCTAAAAGTACTCTAGTAGGTACTTAAA
>NW_007410215.1:0-642 GCF_000475195.1 Diaphorina citri
GTATACAGGGTGTTCAACAGGTATACAGGGTGTTCAACAGGTATACAGGGTGTTCAACAGGTATACAGGCTGTTCAACCTAAAAGTGCCCAATAGGAAATACAGCCGTAATCAGCTTTTTACCCGTAAAATCAGTTAATGAGAAGGGATGGTATAATGAGTGTAATTATACTGTGTTGAGCATAAATGTCCGCCACAAATGTCGTTCCCCGCTAAATTGACTTGACTTGGACTCGAACCACCAACCTCCACATACAAAGTCCACGGGGTGCAATGAGGATTACTGTGTTGAGCATAAAAGTTCGCCACAAATGTCGTTCCCCGCTAAATTGACTTGACTTGGACTCGAACCACCAACCTCCACATACAAAGTCCACGGGGTTCAATGAGGTCTGGCAAAAAATTTTTGCTGTACGAGTTTAAACCAGAAACCCCTTGACAATCATTTGACATAGACATGCAATCGAATTATGTTTAAATCCCTTGTTCCTTTTATCTCTCTCTTACTCCTTCCCTCCCTCTCTCTCTCTCTCTCTCCTTCCCTCCCTCTCTCTCTCTCAAAAGGCTATAAAAAATATGTTGAACAAAAGCAATAAAAATGAGAGAGAGAGAGAGAGAGAGAGAGAGAGGGGGGGGGGGAAGA
>NW_007410216.1:0-642 GCF_000475195.1 Diaphorina citri
TGGATTGGGTCCCAGAAAAAAATCCGAAGTAGAACTATAAGTACCTGGAGCATATTTTCTGATTATTTCCGGTACAGAGTTCCTATAATAAAAACGAGTACACATGAACCTACGGGGTTACGCCGAGTACACCATGAACCTACAGGGTTATTTCGAGTGTGTACTCCTATTCTGCTCCGAGGGCGCAGCTTACCACGGGTTATTTTGGGATTGCGTTCAATCCTGAATCAAACGAGGTCGGAATAAGTTGATCCGTGATTTTCAGACTCGAGATAATCCATGCATGCTTTGGGATGATTTGGGAGGTGTTTTACCAAAAACTTTCAATGCTCTTTAACCCCAATCAGAAAGTATGAACAGATGAACACTTTTTTTTTCAAGAGGTTTGACAGAGGGAACTGTAACTGCTTTGGTCTTATCGTCCCGAAATCGAAGAGAGAAGGAAGACAGGATAGGAGAAAGCCAGCCGTTCCGAGAACGAACATTATAGTCTTATCGTCCCGAAATCGAAGAGAGAAGGAAGACAGGATAGGAGGAAAGCCAGCCGTTCCGAGAACGAACATTATCCAGTGGCGTAGCGTGGTCTAAATTCAAGTGTAAGGCGTGTAGGGTACTAATTTCCATCATCCATGCTCTTCATGG
>NW_007410217.1:0-642 GCF_000475195.1 Diaphorina citri
TAACCTTATCAGTCCTAATATATGCATCTTATTTCAAGCAGTACATGACTTATTTATCTCATCAATGTAAGAAGCAGTACATACATTATTTACCTGTATAATTACAGTATGATTAGTGATATTAGTATGGACTTGTTATTGTAATATTCCATGGGTTTGTATGCTTCAAGCACCGTATTGGATGTGGTTAGGTGTTATCTCTGAGCATTGTTATCGTACTATGTACACAGCTAAAGGTTACTTTTGTTTTTCACCTGTTGTGTACTCTGGCATACATTATTTACCTGTATATAGTGATACTTTCAGTATGATTAGTGATATTAGTATGGACTTGTTATTGTAATTCCATGGGTTTGTGTGCTTCAAGCACCGTATTGAATGTGGTTAGGTGTTATCTCTGAGCATTGTTATCGTACTATGTACACAGCTAAAGGTTACTTTTGTTTTTCACCTGTTGTGTACTCTGCGCAGACTGATTGTGACGAAGTTGCCAGGCTCCCAGGTCATGGGTAGTATTGTTTCAGAAAAGATTAATTTTATCGGATACATTGGCAATTAGAATACGTACTTAAAGCACCATAGATTCCAGAAAAACCATCACACCCTAGGGACAGTGTTTTGGGGGTTCTATTATGGGTTTCC
>NW_007410218.1:0-642 GCF_000475195.1 Diaphorina citri
ATTATTTGACTCATTGTCATACTGTGTAAATGTCCAACAACGTCATACTGTTTCTTCAATATGGGGTTTATCTTCACACGTGCTTGGTTCTCGGACTTGTAATCTAAAGACTGCCTCATTTATATCTAGTTTATCCAGCCGAGCCGTCTCAAAATGAGATCAATTTTGAGAACGGCCGATTTGTGACGGTCGTTTTCCACACAGAATCCAGGTAAATGGTGGTAGTCTTTTGCCTTCTCAGTCCAATTTAATTTTCGTAGGTTCGCCGGGTTTGAAAACATTTCATCCTCAGAAACCTAGGACAGTCAGAGCGTTTCAAACATTAGGGTTGGGACATCGAGACGAAAACATCGATGTTCGATACATCGATGTTTTTAAACTTCGATATATCGAGTATAATTTTCGTAGGTTCGCGCTTTATGAGCAACGTCCAAGAGTGACATAATAGCTGCCGTTCTACAGGGGACAATATTTTCTGAGCATGTTCCTATATGTTTTCGTGTTGATGTTGTTGTTTTTAACAAGCCAGAAGATGGAAGCTGACAAGGATGGAGCACAAAGTTAAGAGAGAGAGAGAGCACAACATATATTACGTGCTCATTAGTTCGTTTATTATTGGATTCCTAGGTATTTTGTATTTTA
>NW_007410219.1:0-642 GCF_000475195.1 Diaphorina citri
GGACATCGTAACAAACCCTGTGTCACCCCTCTTGACAGGATCAAAACAAAGGGGCCCTAAGACAAACATTCTGCCCAACATATCATATGGGTAGGTATTACTATTATTATTATTATCGCCATAATAATGGGTAGGTATTGTGATTGCCCTGGATAAATAGGTACCTACAACGCGTGAAAATGTGTTTCGTATGACCTGGTGAAATCAATAAATGGACATCACAAAATTTGCTCAACTTTTTACTTTTTTTTTGTAACATGGGAAATAGCAAAAGGTTTCGCACTTCACTTAGAGGAAGCACTCTCTGTTCACAGGTTTCAAGCATTCTCCATTATCCTTCTTAAAAAAATCCTTAAAGGACATCATAAAAATTGAAAACTGACCTTTTTGCGAGCGGCTATAAAATTTGTAGAAAAAAGCCATTACTCTACGCCCTGTGTTTACAAGCACCAGCTATTCCTTTGAAAAGAAGGGAGAAAACACTCAAAACAAGTTACACTACCCCGTCGTAAAACTGGATTTCCCCCGAAGCATCAACATCATCATGAGCATCAATATTACGAACATCATCAACATCATAATCATTATCAACAAAAACAACATCAGTTTTGAAAACATCATAATGGTGCAGGGTGCATGCCA
>NW_007410220.1:0-642 GCF_000475195.1 Diaphorina citri
GAAAATGAGAAACCCCCGGGTCGATATGGACAGGGGGTAGTCATTAAGGATAATTATCTGTATGCCATAGGAGGTAAAGACAATTAACACTTTATTTTTGGTCTAGCTATTTTTAAAAAACAGAGTAGACTACTGTCTAGCTGTGGGACTATAAACAGGGAAAAGATCAGTGTTATAGGGTTACGTTGAACACCAAAAGGAACTTTATTTTTCATTGTTGTGGCTTCTGAATAATAATTACTTCTTCCTCTTCTTCTTTTTTTTTCACTGTGATAGCTAAAACTGTGATTTTTTTTGTTCATTCAACCATGCTTTTCATTTCCCAGGTACCACAGGGTATGTCTATTCTATGGATGTCCATCGGCTGAACCTAAGTGCCAATCGGTGGGAATTGTTGTACAATTCAGATCTGTTCGGACCAGGGGACCCTGAACCTCGCTATCGACATGAAGTGGTTCTGTATGAAGATCACATCTATGTACTTGGAGGTGGTACGGAACTCAAAGTGTTTAATTTAGAGGTAAAAAAAAAAAATGTAAATGCAGTTTCTTTGTGTTATTATAGCACAACTTTGGTGCTCACTGCAGCATTGTAGGATTTTTCCCAATATCTCAATAATCCCAACATCCAATGTTTACCTAC
>NW_007410222.1:0-642 GCF_000475195.1 Diaphorina citri
GTCTGTGATGGGTTTAATTAAATTAATTGGGTGGACAAAACGGGGGCAAAAAGAAAGGTATCATTTGGGATTAAGATACTTTATTCCTAATGTTCATTTCGAAAAGGTACACTTTTGATAAAATGAGTATTCCAGCAAACTTATCGTAAAAATATATTTTTTCCGGGAAACATATTATCTGTTGAAATGATTGTTCCAAGAAACAGATTGGCATGTCCCCCGAGCTTATTGAACGAAAAGAGTTCCAAGTTTGAACTCAACGATTTGTCTGTCTGTCTGTCTGTAAATTTGTACGTGGGTCTCTTTATTTCGTGATAAATCTCGAGAGTTTTGGTCGATTTCGATGAAATTTGGCAATAATAGATTCAACTCAAAAAGGAAATATTCTCATTCAGTATCAGTTTTGAACTCGATTAGGTCTTTCAAGTAAAACAAATGGCATGAAGTAGGTAAATAACAGTGTTAGGCATATTCTCATTTTTCGCGTTTCCTATTTGCGTAAGGTAAATAGGAAATACGAATGTGTATACATTGTTTATATTGCTGAGATAGTACTGAAAAGTGCCTTTATACCTAAGTAGGTACCTTGCAGGTAGTATAGAGAGAGAGAGAGAGAGAGAGAGAGAGAGAGAGAGAGAGAGA
>NW_007410223.1:0-642 GCF_000475195.1 Diaphorina citri
TTTTTATATATATATATCATACTAAAGGTAGAATACTCAAAGAAATACGTGTACACCTATTGCAATAATGCACTTTCTGTATCTCATACTCCACCACTAGAGCACGCCCGGGTATCTTTACACGAACTGATTCGGCAGGTCTTTTTCACCTTCATAGATCGGATTTCTCTGATTGAGGACATGGCTAATTGGATACTATTACCCTATACGAGGAATTTTACCAGCCGTTTTAACCTACACGAGGAATTTCTGCCAGCTGATTTACCCTATACGAGGAATTTCTGCCAGCTGTTTTAACCTACACGAGGAATTTCCGCCAGCTGATTTAACCTACACGAGGAATTTCTGCCAGCTGATTCGACCTACACGAGGAATTTCTGCCGGATGATTTAATCTACACGAGGAATTTCTGCCAGCTGATTTACCCTACACGAGGAATTTCTGCCAGCTGATTTAACCTACACGAGGAATTTCTGCCAGCTGTTTTAACCTACACGAGGAATTTCTGCCAGCTGATTTAACCTACACGAGGAATTTCTGCCAGCTGATTTACCCTACACGAGAAATTCATATTGGCCGTATAGGGTAAAACATACGAGGGATTCGTGCCAGCTGTTTCACCACTTGCCAATAAAAACAGGC